>NC_022011.1:74596347-74703778 GCF_000317375.1 Microtus ochrogaster
TCTGTGAGTTCGAGACCAGCCTGGTCTACAAGAGCTAGTTCCAGGACAGGCTCCAAAACCACAGAGAAACCCTGTCTCGAAAAAAAAAAAAAAAAAACTTAAAAACAAAAGCCCACCATGGGTGCTGCCTTCCAAAGCCTTGAAGCCTGGAACAGTCAGCACAACTCGCAAACAGTTTAACGGGTGGAAAACATCTCTTCCAGGCTCCTGCTTGACCTGAGTCTCTTCCAAGCTTCTGACTCTTCCCAGATGGCTCAACTTGTCTGAGACTCTTCCTGGCAGCCTGGCTGTTCTAAGAGTATCTCAGAAGTCCTTACTGTTTATATATACTTGGGGAGTGAGGAAAGTAGTATACTCAGTTGGAGGCTCCTGAAGCTTTGAGTTGTTTACTTCCTGAACCTAATGAGTTTCTCTGGAGGATGGAATGGTTTATCCTCTTATAGGAGGACATCACGAGTCTAAAGAGCTTCCTCCAACTTGGAAGGTTTTATCTCCTAGGAAACATCTGACCAACAGTAATCACCTACATAGCTCACAAAATACAAGAGATGTGTACTTTGTAGACGAAAATGTCAGATGTATAGTATTTCTTCAGAATATTTAATTACAATAACAAACTGATAGTACTTACTTTAGGAAATGGTGGTTTAAGATTGGAGCATTTTCTATCCTCACATACTATGAAATAATTTATTTAAATGTCTTCAAGGCAACTATATCACCAGTTTCTTCATTATTAGTTTGGATCATCTTCATCAAACTGTACTTCTAGGCAGCTTTGCCTTCATGTTCAGACAGCTTTGTTTATACTTGGAATTAAGAGACCCAATAAGTGATGCTGTCATTGGAGATGTCATATCTAGTGATGGTGACGTTTTGCATCATATTAAGAAGTTTTATGATTTTTGTTGCCTTGTTCTTCTATTATTAAGGAAATCTTATGAATTATATACAATGTAATCAGACACTTGTCTTTTGATGTGATCTGTGATAGAATTCTCTGTCATGCTGTCCACAATAAGAGAAAGGCTTTTCTCAGAGATGACAGGTTATATCTCCTTCTGAGTCCTGAGAAATAAGGCAGAACCATTTGCAGAAATCACAGGTAACCTCTATGATTATAAGAAGCAAATATTGATGGTGATAGTCTCTGGATCATTGACTTTCTCCAAACAAACCATGAAATAGTTTAATTATGCAGTATATTTTCCTGGAGAATGTTTGGGCAGAATTCCAATTATAAGTCTGGACAAAAAGAATATCAGATCGGTGAAGAGAATATATCCTAACATGAAAGAACATAAACTATGTTGTATAAGTTGGAGTTAGGTTATTATAATAAATATTAAATACATTTTCAACAAACCTGAAAGCATACTAAAATAGGACAGTGAATGTAGGAAAGACAGTTGCACTTGGACTACTCACAGGAAAATAGATTATAGCAGTTCAGTGTACCTACTTTAGACCCAGCCTCCCTCTGTTTGAACCCATAGAAGCCCCCTTCCTCCTATGCTGCTATATGTCTTGGGCCATGGTATTGTGCTCTAGTCTGTAGTAGAGACATCATGTCTACATAATGACTTACGCTGTTGTCTCATAAGTTAATTTTGTAGTATACAGCTAATGGCTAGTGTCTGGTGCTTAGGGAATGCTGCCAAAGTACACTTTAAAATAACAAGCACCATGATAATCAGTAATGTAGTCACTGCTTTTTTTTTTCCCATTTGTTTTTCCTCTTTTTCACTTCCAGTGAGGAAGGTATCTGAGATTGGAGACGCTTAGCGAGAGGACCTACCTATTCATTCCCATGTATAATGTTTTTAATCAGTGTGTGTATTTTAAATGTTGCTCTTTGAAAATTTCAGTGTTCAAGAACTTTTTACTGTGCTTAAACACACGATCATATTTTTCTAGAATAGCTTTATGTTTATTAGAGTTTACTGTTTGAGATGTTTGTCATTTTCCTACTACATATTATTTTAAATGGTAATTTGAGCATGAGAGCAAATTACATAAAATGTTTTCTATCATTGTTAAACACAGAAAGTGTTCATTTTAAGGTTTTAAAATCAAGAGAAAGCATGATTCTAATGCTTTTCAATTAACATTGGTTTGAGATATTTTTAAATTGGCTTGAAATTAAGTTTATCTTAGGGTCATTGAAAAATAAAAAAATATTAATTTTATCTTCCTATTAAATTCACATTATCAATATTTTATAAAAGTAAGACTGACTATGGCATGAAATTTTTTATAGAAGTAAAATTGACTATGGCATGAAATTCTAAGCAGGATATGCAGATACTGCAACATATCCTAAACTTAGTATTTTTCCAATCATTTAAAATTATCAATATGCCTTAGATATACAAAGTAATTGGAGCTATTATATCAAAACTGCCCAGTGGATTATTTTTAATAATCATCAACACATATATACTGAATAATGCTTTTCCTGAACAATGAACCATGTTTATTGTCTGCATTATGGTCATTGATGTTCTGTTCAAACAAATAGCTAATCAGGATAATATGCACTTCAGATTCTCAGATAAATAGCCAATAAGCTATTTATATGATAAATTGTCTTGTTTAGATTTCAGATTGGTATCCTCCATAACTAGCTTCTATGAAGCACTTCACAACGAAGTCTTACCATCACTATTTCGTAGTTGATCCTTTGTTTATAGACTAGTTTGGATTCCACTTACTTAAAAAACAATGGAACTTTGGACTTACTACCTTCCAACAATGACAGACAAACATCTAAGTAAACCTGTGACATTCTCCTCTTGACTGAATTTCGATTCAAGTTGTATTTGATACAACCTATATTCAAGTCATTAAATACCCAATCATGTGTTCCATTAGAAAACTGGTTATGAAAATGACAAGAATAAGTAAAACCATAAATTACTGATGTGTGCCCATCTTGTGTTTCAATTTTCAAGGATTTCAAAATATTTATTTGGTCTGTCATTCCTTAGGAGTTAAATACTTTCTTCTCTTTGTTACAGGGTAAATAGAGAGATTTTCAAAGCAAGAGAATTGTTCTGTGACAAAAGACTGATCTTCACCTTGGGTCCATAGACTTTCCCAAGGTACTGAGGGATTTAAGGCTCACACATGATGAAGCTTCCAGAAAAGAGTGATAAAACTATGTTTTGGGTGCGCTGGAATAAAAGTCATTGGCTGCTGTATTTTTTGGTCTACCTTCCGAGGCCCTCTCCAGTGATAGGGCAATTTGCCCTTAGGAATGGGGAGATATTTGCTAACAGCTGTTCTTGTATCTAACTCAGTCATAATTAAACCCTTAATGGCAATCATGAAAATCTCCTTATCACTGGTTAGGTAATTGCAGACACAGAGAATGAAAGCTGAACTATAATTGTAGGCCTTGTTGCCAGCTGAATATTGAAATGTGCTAGCATTGTGATTACTTAATGTCCCAACGTGGCTTGTGGCCAACGCTTAAAGCACACTCTAGAAAACTATAAGCAAACACATAAACAAAGCTTGATTTTTAAATAATATCTTAATCATACTTACACAGAAGATATATAAGCTTCGGTAATGCAAACTTAAGCTATGGCATATAATAGTTTCCTATATAAACTAAGTTGGAACTGAAAATAATATTACAAGTTCAACCTTTTGTGACTAAAGGCATCTTGTTACATTCCCTTGATCTTGGCTTTGGGAAGTGACTTTCTTTGAAGTTGAATTTTTTTTTATCTTGTTAGCAGCTGTTTCATGCACTCTCCTTCCTTAGGACATCATAAAATTGAGTAGCCTGAAATAGTCATTTATTCTTATCCACAGATCATTCAATCAGTATAAACTAATTCTGCCTAGATCCAAGATATAAACCTTTGCCTCGATTTCCATCCTGCTAGCAGGAATGTGTTACTTGACATGGGCTCTTATGCAGAAGGCAGAAGCTCAAGGAAGAGGACACCACAGAAGCACACTCAAGATGCCTCATCCACTAACATCCAAGGACCAAGGAAGTCAAATGGCTGAGGTCAAAGTCAAGTGGAATAAGTAGATGCACTGTTGTCAGCTGGAATTGCAAAGTCAGGTGGAACAAGGTGGATTTGAGGTTGAAGAACAGGAATCAATCCCATATATATATCTGGAGCTGGGATTTTTGGGGGGAGTCGTTTGTTTGTTTTTGTGATATCCATGTGCCTGTGCATGTTTTAAATAAGCCTAGCCTCCTATCCAAAAACAAGACAGGATTTATGTATTTATTTTCTTTACATTTGATTCTTAACTTTTCTTTGACTATTTATCTGCTTTATTTCGATAAGAATAATATATATAATTTAATTATATATTAATATATTTGTTAATATTTCAAATGCCTTTACCATAACACTCAGCTTAAAAGTATTTTAAATATTAATTTTCATGACTCAGCCTTTATATGTAAGTACATATGCACTATTTGGAACTGTGGAACAACCGATACCATTCTGGTAGTATCTATGGCCTTTCTCCATAACCTGATATAACAGAGGTTCCCAGGAACAATGTCACCTCTCTGCCAGCAATGTATGAATAAAAAAGGAGTTCTAGAACCAAGTGTTCCCAGATCCCATGCCTGTGACACTTGAAGAATTAGATTATAGCCCAAACTGCAGGAAAGTTAGGGGATATATTGCCATTGTCATACTCCTTTCAGATGAAATATAGTAGTGTAAGCAAATTGATATGAAAAACCTCACAATAACATTATTAGTAAACATATTTTTTAAATCCTTCTTCGTCAACGTCAGTGTTTGCCACAGAACTGATGTTCTTCTGCTTCCTGGGAGAATAGCCATAAAGCTCTCCATGCCCTCTCCTACCATAACTGCACCAGTAAGATAAATTTCTGGCCAGTTGTGAGTAGAGCTGAAAATTATACTTCTCACATCATGACAATTAAAATGAATGTTCTTGGTGCTAGAGACATGGCTCGGTGGTTAATAACAAGTACTGAGCTCTCAGAGGACCCGATTTAATTCCCAGCACCCGTGCAGTGACTCACAACCATCTGTAACTAAAGTTTCAGGAAATCTGATGTCCTCTTCTGCCCTCTGTGGGTACTAGGCACATAAGTGGCACACAGATATATCTGCAAACAAAGCACCCATACTCATAAAATAAAATGTGCCTACAATATTTTCTCCTTTAACAACCAGCCATGCAAGACCGAAAAGAACTAAGCCTTACGAGTTTCTTGAATCACATGAGGGAAAGACAGCTCTACTAACTGCCGTATTGCATTTTGATCTTTGAAAAATATTTCTTCTGCCTAGAATTTTAATAATTTTCAATTTTATTACAGTTTTCAACATAGTTATAAGAGAGGAAAATTAAGAATATATGCTAATGTAAAATATCCAAAATATGTATAAATAGGTTTAATGAGCAGAAATATATAGTGTAGAGCCAGTGCATGATGGAGACTGGAAAACTTGAGAGCCTCGTCTGGCTAAGCATGCCTCTAGATCCTCTCTTTCAGATTCAGCCTCCATTATTAGTTAGTACTACAACCTAGGTGAGAGGGAAGGATGAAATAATGTGTCAGCAGAGACTTTGCCTCTTCTTCCTTGCTTATTCTCTCCTCCAAACCATTCTTGGAAAGTGAGGTGAGACATTGCATGCACAAGGGACTTGGACTCTGAGTCTGTCAGCTGCAAAACAAAATAGATCCTCTCCCACATCACCCCCTGCCACTCCACCTCAAGTGTCCACGTGGAGGAAGAACCTGATTTCATTTTACAATTTAAGAAACAGTGTGTAGGGGTAGGGGTGGTTATAGTACACTGTACATGTTGCCCAAGTAATCATCAGTGTTTGAAAACAAGCCTTTTAATTACTTTTTATGGTTAACCTAATCTTCATAAAATTATACTTCAAGTACTGAGTCTAATTCTAACCAATGGTTTATATATAGTACATTCATTTTGCAAAAGTCATTTTTATAGCCTATTACTACTTACATATTTTTATGAATTTGCTTTCCATTTCTGGCTCTTTCTGGCTTTTTCCTATCAGACTTATTTCTATGTATTGGAGTTATAACACATAAGATATCATAGGCACACTGTGGTTATATTATGAAACACCTAATTAATTGAATCTGGGGTTCTACTTTTAGATTTGTAGTGCGCCATACGATTCCCCTGGTAATTAGGTAATCTATTTAGGTGGAATGGTATATTTAAATTCATAATAATTCCCATTCATGTCTATGGGATATATCTTCACCTAGGAAAAGGAAGCTAAAATGGGAGGTAGAGTCGTTGTTGAACTAAGATGTTATTGCTGAGTACCCTGTGGGCATACAAAAATTATTTTTAATAACAGATGTTCAATGAATTCACAATTTGAAATGGAATTTGGTGACCACTCTAATGCCTTATCTACTACAACCTCTTCATTATTCAAATAAGGAAACTGAGCCTTAGAGCAGTGAATTAATTTCCCCAACTGTATGAAAGTATAAAATTGAAAGCCAATCCTACCAGTCACATCCCCCATAATACACTGCTTTTCTACCACAATAAATTCAATGCCTAAATGGGATTATATCTTAAAAAACAGAAATTTGGAGTTTTGAGAATCATGGTGTCTACTACATGATGATATTGTGATTTTCTCCCCAAAGATTTTATTTAAAGACAATCCAATAAAATCCCAGAGATATTATTTTAGAATATGAAAAAAATCAGATATTAGAAAGATAAACAAGACATTATTATTTGAGTAACTGGGGGAAAAGGATGTTATTGAAGGTTTAGATATTAATTTGAAGTTACACAGTTAAAACAGCATGACAACAATCTTGAGAGAAATATCAAGCCACTGAGAAAATGAAACAACAGAGAAACAAAGACAGTTTACAGATAGCAAGGAGTGACCATACAAACCACATAACGGAACAACATGTGGCCATTCCCTGACTTCTTCCTTTTAGAAGACTGATTACTTTTATAGTAGCTATAGGACCTGCAGATGTGTAATTGCTAGGCATGCACTCTACAACTATGCCCATGTCCTTGTTACTACTTTTCGATGTAAGGTTTCTCCAAACTCCCAAAGAGATCACAGAACTCATTCAGTTGTTTAGAGGGTCTTTGAACTTGGAGTCTTCCTAAAACATTTTCTGCTTTCTGGTTGGTTTATAACTCTGTACGACCAGAACTGGATATCATCCCCTTTCCATATGCATGTCAGTCAGAAATATAGGTAACCCATTTCTGGAACTGAATTGAAGAGGGAAAAAGAAACCTTGACCTAAACTCACCGGTAGAACTTTTGGGGAAGAATTACTGTGTATCATGTCCTTTAATTCAGTTGGTGTCAGAGAAGCACTGTGCTGAAAAGGGTGAATATTTTGCTAAGGACTCAACACAATCCCATAACTTCTACTGCACTAGCGGTTTATATCAGGGCATCAGAACATCGCCTCTCAAACCTCTAAATGTTTCCCAAGGAAAATTAATCTGACAGACATTATAGGTGTTCTGAAAATGCTCTCTATACAAGTATGTTCCCCAGTGACTATCAGTAATCAGATACATTATATTGCAGAGTATTTATAAGAATCATCTAAAATATACATTACAAGTTTTTTTTAAGTTTTTCTTTTTATTATTTAAAACTTTTTATATTTAATCATATTTTGATCATATTCTCTCCCTCTCCCAAATCCTTCCAGATTGTCTCCCCCTCCATACCCATCCAACTTTGAGGTCTTTCTCAAAAGAATAAACAAAAACCCAATATAAATTCTCCATCAAAATAAGAAAGCAACATCTACACAGGGAAAACAAACCCACCAAACTGTAACAAGAAAACAAAATTATGTATGCATGTGCTTGCGCACACATGCACACACACACATGATTATATATGGGCACAAAAACACAAATAACAAAATAAAACTGAAAACAAAACAAAAATTGTGGAGTCTCTTGTTTGTTGGTCAAATACTCCTGAGCATGAAGCCTGACCTGGAGTGATTGATATCAACCATTGAAGAAAACTCATTTCCCTATTCTAGCTGGTATAAATGAAGGTTTATGTGTCCATCTTTACCTAGAGGCTAGGTTTGCATTTCATTCATTCATTCATTCATTATTTGTTCATTCACTCTTTCTGTTCTTTAAATATAACAAAACAAAATAATATAAAACAAAAGCTAGCACACCAAAGTTGGACAGGACAAACAACAAAAGGGGGTAAAAACAAAGAGAAGACACAAGAATCACAAACCCCCTTGTTCACACATTCAAAAAACATAAAGTCATTAACTAGAAAGCCATAATGTATGTGCTTTGCACCTGGTGTAGACCTGTGCACACGCTGTGCACGCGGCTTCACTCTCAGTGAGTTCTTGCAAGCTATGTTTATGCTGATTCACAGGGCCTTGTTTTCTCAGCATCCCCCAGTCCCTCTGACTCACATTCTTTCTATCTCCTCTCTTCCAAGGGTTCCCAAGTGCTGAGGAGGTGGTTTTAATGAAGACATCACACCTAGGGCTGAGTGTTCCACTCTCTGCATGGTATTTGGCTGTGGGTTTCTATATTCATTCCAGTGTGCTGCAGGATGAAGTTTCTCTGATGATGGCTGCACAAGGCACTATTGTATGAGTATAGCAGAATGTCATGGCAAGGCCTTTTATCACTATGCTTTCTGTTGTTGCTTTCATTTTTTAAGGCCAGTATTATTTGGTTTTACCCTATGTTCCTGGGATGTTTAGTGTCAGATTCTTGTTCACCCAAGCAGTGTCAGGTATGGGTTCCATTTTGCGGAGTGGGTCTTAAGTCAAATCACTTAGTGGTTGGTTACTCCCAACAGCTTTGTGCCACCATTGCTTTATCCTTTGGGTATTACACTATTGTAGATCAAAGGGTTTGTGCCTGGGATGGTGTTTACACTTCTCCTTTGGGAACATGCAGAGTATCTTCCTGTAACAAAGACTAGCTAAGAAGCTAGAACAGAGAAGTGGAGATCCCCCTACATAGGTACCAGTTCAGCATGTCTATGTCCCATGAGTTACATGAGTGTTGTCTTCAGCAGTAAGACTTTGATGCCAGTTTGTAGAGAGTAACCAGTAGATTCGGCAACAGCATGGGTTATTAGGAGATTCCCATAAGGGCTCCTTTAGCCAACAACTCAAATAGATGTAACCTAATCCTGGTATTGGAAATGTCATTTGGTGACAAGAGATTGCCAGTAGGCACTCTGTCTCCTCCATTACTGGGCCGTTTAATTTAGATCACCTTCATATGTGTATATATTTTTAGGTAGTTTTTACTGTATTATGTTTCTATATTACCCACCAAACACCCCTTAATGACAAATTTCAGTGTAAAACTACCTATCATAAATAAACATTTGGTAAGATGGTATATGTTACTCCAATGAAGTGAAAAAATGTACTTCTCATATTGGATTAGCTAAAATATTTATGCTCAATTTCAAATATTTCCTAGAGGTTTTATAAACTAACATTAATTTTAAATCTTACTTAACATCTGCTTTCCATTCTAAACTACCATGTTTATAAACTGCCCCAACATACTAACCCCCACCCAAAAACTTTGTTTCAAGCTATCTTAATAGTATATTAAGAACTTCTTTGAACAAATTTCTAAATTTTTCTCTACCATGCAAGTGACATAAACAAGCAAGTGTCATTTTCCGCACCCCCATAAAACGATTATAAGGGCCGCACACCAATTTCTGTCTCCTATGATCATCAGCTCTCCACTACAGCTTTAGTTTCTTAAAAGGCTAAATGAGGAAGGATAAATAGAGATTAAACTTCATCATTTCAACCAGAACCACAATGCTAGTTAATATGGACGAGCATTTAATAAGAAACTACTTTTTGGGAAACAAGCTCTGCCTTCAGCAAGCATCCCACTTTTCCTTTATGTTTTTGTGTTCCACCTGATGCCAGCTCACACAGTCTCTCTATGTCTATAGCAATTGCTGTTACTTGAAAACTGACCCTCATTATCCTCCTCTCGATTCAGGCATTTTCTTAACCGTGAATTCTGTAACCCTATAGTTTCTGCTTGCTGCTTCCTTTCTGCATATCTCTGAGCAACTTGAACACCTCCTATTATCTTCAGTCCCATTCAAACCTCACAAAGGAGATGAAAATCTGATTGGGTCTCCAGGTCTTGTCCATTTTTTCTGCCATGCAATGGGTAGAAAAATGTTCTTAGTAGGACAATAAACATTTTTCTGGCCAAACTCCAGAATACCACAAGGTACCAAGTAAATGTGATAAAAGAAGTAGCAGAAACCGAAAGGAAACTAGACGGGCATGGAGGAGTGACAGGCATGTTGGGCCCTGGAATCCTCAAGGAAACCTTAAGCACCCAGATACATTGGATGTTATTTGTTTCTTCCTCTCTACTGCTTTAACACATCTTCCATGACTGTATATTGCAAATACATATATTCTTATGAAAAATAAAAAATGGATCTTCTAAATTTTTCCTGCATTTTGATAAACTATTAAAGGAAGAATATCTACATTAAATAACATCATCCTTAAAACTTGTATAGAATTAATATGAGTTGCGACATCAACTTCTGTAATAAAAAACTTGAGGTCTCTAATAAAAGTCCAGTTTAATGATCAAATCTGAGACTTGAATTGGATGATCAATCAGTCACTTGAAACAGCACCTTGGTTGGGTATTCTTATTAGTAAGGAGGGGAGTCCAGACCTCCAGGGATGCATCTGCTGCCATGGGTAGGAAATGCAGAAAACTGGGCCCACGGCTTATTTGGAAAGCCCCTTTTTTCCTCTTAATCCTTACAGAAGTGTAGTCCAGAGACATTGAGACTAAGAAGATGCATTAGCCTTCGTGCAGGACGTCAATAAGGCATACACACTGAAATGGGTTGGGAACCATCTAAGGCCAAGAAAATGACAAGCAGGGAATGTAAAGAGCCATGGGCTCTGTCATCAATAGTTTGAATGCTTGAGAGAGGTCAAGACCCCTAAGATTATCCCCTTCTTCTGTCACACAGAAATTGAAAGGCTAGTTTAAACCATGCTTTTATAATAGCACTATAAAGTAAGGTCATTCTTCCATGTATGCCAATAAGAACATTCACATCTGCAGCAATTTATGCTATGGTAAGCCATAAAAGAAAAAGAAAGAACACTTGGTCACATATATTCACAGGGAACTCCTGTGCCTAGAATCAATGTAAAAAGAAAGTCACTGAGAGAGCAAGGAGACTTCTTGAAAAAAAGTAGCCCTGGCATAGGAAGAGCATTAATTTAATTACTTTTCAATTTATTGGTAATGGCATTTCAGCTGAAGATGCTGGAGACCAGTCATGAGATTGGCAATGGTAAGCAGAAGAAAGGTATGTTTTCCTGTGGGTTAGGGAGATGTCTCTGTGAAAACAGCGCTTTCTGGAACAGCTTCATTTAAGAGAAACATTACACAGTCTCTGCCTTTAAACCCTTGTAGTAATAGGGGCGGCGGGGCTGCGTCCCCAGCACCCCAGCCACCTGGCTAGCTTATGCCCCGAAATAATTACACGGACACTGTATTCTTTTAATCACTGCTGGCCCATTTCTATCTAGCCTCTTCTAGGCTAACTCTCGTTCCTGAACTAGCCCATTTCTAATCATCTGTGTGTAGCACCCCAAGGTGCGCTTACCGGGAAGATTCTAGCCTATGTCCATCCTGGGTCAGAGCTTCATCGCCTGTGCCTCAGAGAGCAGAGCTCTCGCCTCTGCCCACAAGAGTGGAGCATCATGTCTCTCTGAGGCGTCTGCCCCCGAGAGGAGAGCTGTCGAGTCTGACCTCACTTCCTCTTCCTCCCAGCATTCTGTTCTGTTTACTTCTCCCACCTATGTTTTAACCTATCAGGGCAAGCAGCTTCTTTATTTAATTAACCAATGACCTTCCTCCATCAAACCCTGTGCACTATTATTGGTCCTGGTAAAAATTTGAAAAGTAGACATTCCTGATGGTCCACCATCTTCACTATTTAGTAGATTGAATGAGCCTCCATGGGCAATGCAAAACAACTGTGAACGCATTGCTGGTTCATTCCCAGTTCAGTCACAAATGCGCGTGCTCGTTTCTGCATTAGCCAGTGGAGGAATGTGTTTGGATACTTTCCAGGATATGCGATGCTCCTTTTTATTAGGTTAATTAAGAATTATTCTGCATTTGTGACAGATTTCAGCAGATGTTATTGCTTCAATTAGCTACTATTTTTCTAGACTGCAAGACTATTTACACGTAAGTAGAAATGTAAATTATTGCCATCAAGAGCTGGGAAGTGTTCCACAAACTTATATAAGATATGAAGAGACTTTGATAATTATCTTTGTCTCAAAAAAAAATCAATTGGAAACATCCTCCATGAAAAGGCTAAGGAGACTTGTTTTAGTATCCTGAAAAATGATTCCTCTTATTATATTTGCTTGTGTTAGAGAAAAGTGATATAAGCAAAGGATGCAGAAGGCAACATTTTTCAATTCTTTCCAGATGACAGTTTATAAAGTGAGCCTAAATCTTTAGAACAATTGGAGCTCAACGTGTATGAGAAACACAAAACAGTCCAAAGTAAGCAGGATTGTTGCCCAGGACAACGATCTATTAAGAAATTCAAAGCAGTTCTGAATGAATTGTAAAGAAGGGGGAAAATCTTTCCAGTGAGCTGAACAGAGTTGTGCTTCACTGGTTCTGTCTCAAAGAACCCAGGAAGCTTGGAGGGGTAACCACTTTGCACACTCCACATGCCCCAACGAAGCTTGGTAGATACAGAAAATCCTGGGCCCCAGTGGTTGGTCAGTTCTGAATCCTAATTCAGCCGTCTCTACAGTTGCCAGAGAAACCATCTTTGGAGCTGTGGTACCTTTTGAGACACAAGAGTTTCTGTTCCCAGTTAGCATATGATGCTAAACAATGTTTGATCTGTGTGCCACACAGTGAATGCAGACAATTTCTTTTACCTACCAACTGCGAGATTAGTAAAATGTGAAGCCGATTTATATGGCTGTGTCAGCAAGCCTACCATGGCTCTCCAATCCACAACTGACCCTTCTCTGCTGTTGAGCTGAAAAACTGCTACTTCAGAGAGATGAATCTGCCACATTTCAAGGATATGACATCCGTTGAGAACAAAAATGTGAAAGGAAAACAATTCCATACAGCAGGGAAACACCTTGACAAATATGAAGGCTTTCAATCATGTCAAACTGTTTTAAAAATGCCCACTTTGCCGTCCCTCTCCAGATACTTAACGTTTTCTAACACAAGAATAGAATAAATACAGGAGAGAAATCAATACTCGGTGTATCCAAATTGCTCAAGCCTGCCACTGCGATCAAACTTTCTTCTTCTCTGCAAAGAGCAGAGAGGCGGCTTCTCAGTTCAAGGATACAACATTCTCACCACTTCTTCCTGAAACACAAATACAGATAACAGAAGCATTAGTTTCCTGAGAATTTAGCTGAAAAATTGTTTTAGCTGTGTGGTCAGCAGTGGTTTTCTCTAGCTAGACTGAGTCTTTTTAAAACGACCTTGTCAGTAGAGCCCCTCATAATTGGTAACTTTTAATGTTTTAGTAATTTTTTTAAAACAGAAAGCTCTTTCCCACGATTCAGTTAGACATAACTTAATGCATACTTTTTGAAAGGATTATTTACCTTGAACTCTAGGACTCTCGGAAGCTGGTAAATTAACAATCCTGGAGGCTGAAAACTTCCATTGAACTATAATATCCATAGAACAAGAATTATTTCTTTGTAAGCATTGGAAGGGGGCAATGAAAAGATAGTAGTAGTTAACTATCTCGAATGGAGTCAGGAGGTTTTGGCAAATCCAGTCTGCGATTGGGAGATATTCAGAAAAAAATCTCGCCTCCACAGCAAGGAGCACCTCTCCCCTCATTTCCAGGGGAGCACCTAATTATTGCCTGGAGCCTGTTGATTTTCTGTGTTGACTGTCCTGTTCTTCCTACTTCACTCTGCCTTTCCAGCCTGGGGGCCTTCCCATAATCCTTTTGTTCCCCACACTTAAAAAAAATTCCACCATAATCAAGCTGAGTTCTCTTCCTCTGTGATCAGAGAATCTTAAGGGAATGCCAGGGTCTTGAGTATGGATGCTTCTGCAGCCACACTGAGCTTTGCTTTGCCAGGAATTTATCCATTGGCAGACTCCAAAAGCCTGGCATTTCTGGAGACCATATGTAGTAGTTGTTTTCTAATATCCTGAAATGGACAGCCTCATGCAAAGAATTTCTTAACACTTATTGATTTTTTGACAACGTGATATATGACAAAGAAAATGCTGTATATATCACCTTTCAATATAGATTTATTTGAACAAAGCAGGAATATAATGCTTAGAGACTCTCAGATTGTTGCTTTGTTTTTGTTTTGGCACTGGTATTCTTTTTGTTGTCCTATTTTGTTTATAGCAAAGGACTTTACAAGTGCTGGGGAAGTGTTCTATGACTGAGATATCGCGTCTGTTTACTATCCAATAACTGAAAAGTTTTCTTTGGGTGATCTTTTTTAACGTCAGTATTTTTTCATAGTATTTATGATTCTGAAGTAATTGCTTATAAAAAGTATTTTGCAAATTATTAATGCAAATGAAACTATTTGAATTATCATATTATTGATAGAACTCCTCTATTTTGTTCTTAGGTCATATATGATATAAAATCTAGAAGTCTTATATTATTATAATATTCAAATACTAAGAGAAAACATAGTACATTGATTTGTTTATTGTCTTCTCTAAGTTAAAGTTTTGATTGAATTCCCTTTAACATATTCTTCACCAGTAACTATTTCTCCTGCCTCAAAAACACAGATATTTGTTGTTTCATGAACTTTTTTTGAATGAGTCCATTACAAGTCTCTACAGTCAGTTTTCTCAAAGAAAATCAAAATGGAAGAAAATGATTTATTTTACAGTGTGCTGGTATCCTTCCTGTGTTTTCTGATTTATTTCATCAGAAGATAAAGACAATTTCTTTTCAATTACTCATAACCGTTAATTTTTCTTTCAATGATGTTGTCTCCCTGAATGCATGTAGGAAGGTTTTTTTATGCAGATTTTCAGGGGATTGAGTACAGTAATAATAATAACTCAAGACACACACACATATAGATAGATAGATAGATAGATAGATAGATAGATAGATAGACAGATAGATAGATGTACATTTGCTCTGACAAATATTAAATCAGCAATGTTGAAAGATATACAAATATAATATTTAGGATGGTCACTCTCTGCCTAGTTTTACAATAGGCTATGGGATTCTTTATGCATTAATATATTTGCTTAAGATGCATGTTGTATATTTACATTTCAAAATATTGCTTTTCTCTCGACAAGATCATGAAATTTTTTTTTGAGGTAGAAATAGGAAGTATAGATAAAGAAGTAGAATAAATATCCTGAGTAATGAACAGCTAGGGTACACCATATTAAGAGTAACAGAATATTATTGTAAAAGATTTCATGCCTGAAATATATTTTTCAAAATGTGACTCTAAAGAATATATGAGGTAAAAATGCCCTACCACAGATAGTAGTAAAATTAGACTATACTTACTTGTAGCTTATATTAATGATATTTATAATATTACTCTATTAATATGATCAATAGATATTGAAAGCCTACACCAAAAACAAAGTTTCAAGAGAGTTTGAATCTTTAGAGATGTTTGAGGAATATCCAAGACTTGATGTTAGAAAAGATAAGTCTTTCTACTTGTACTTCGATTCATGTGAGAAAACATATACAGTATCAAGCAGTGTTTCATGGGATTACTTGCTGTAAGAATTCGTTGTTCTTCTAGTGGTGATGGCACAAAGGAAAACTTAATAGTGTAAGATTTGGAAAATGTCTGAGTAGATGAATTACTTCTCTTACAATGACTGGAATTGTTTTGTACTTCTCTCACAACAACTGCAATGAATTTCATTAAACAATTTTTATAGTGTCTCAATCTAGAATTTCACTAGAAAATAGAAAAAAATACAACTAAAATACTTTTTATATACTGGATAAACATGTAAGTGAGACAAGGAGTTAATTCTTGTTGGGTTGGGCCTAGAGCTTAGAAATGGTTTAGTTGGAATGAAGTCAGGTGGACTGATGGGACTGGGCTGGTGTGCCGGATGTGCTTTCTGTTCCAAGCCTGGAGTGTGGGGGATCAGGCTTATCGCACAGCTTCGGCACGGCAAATGAAGGTCAAGGTCAAGTAGGTACAGTCATGGATGATGCCTAGAGGTTGGTTATGGATCAGACAAGTATGGCCTGTCTAGGGTAGGGCTCTGGATCTGAGAGTAGGCTAGAAATGGGGTGTTGGGAAAGGCGTGTGGAGGGAAAGAAGATTAGGCAGATTCACCTACCTAGACTCTAGAGAAGGACGAGCATGATCTGGTTTTGTGGGGTCATTCATTTTGGTCTGTTATAATAACATATTTTTAAAAATGATAAACAGAGTGATTGAATCCTTAACCATTGTTCTCAGGTAAATGAAAAATGTGACAAATGAATTAATTGTTTATTAAAATTCCATGCACTTTTTTTAAACTTTACTCCAGGCCAGATGTTCCTAGGTAATTTGAAGTTTCAGAAGTACAGGTGTTATATTGATGCTAGCATAAAGTTAGGGCAAGAACAAAGAAATAATTCAGCCTCCAGGCATTTGGGGATGCGGCACTTCTTCACCCACTTAACATTTAAACCTACTCAGTATTAAATTCTTCACACATCGTGCCATGGGCACAAGTGCCCTCATCAATTTATGCAGCTCTAGAAAGTAATTAAGTAAAATCTATAACTTACTTTTTTCTTAACCTAAAATTGTTGAGAATTGTATACGAGTACTATATTTAGATTATTTCCATCCATCTGTTATCCCATCCAACTCCTCTTGTGCACTCTACTACTTTTCAAATTCATGACCTGTTCTTTTCTAAATTATTTTTGTTTTACACACCACACACCACACCACACACACACACACATCACCACCACCGAAAAAAGAATTATCAACTAAGTCCATTTAATGTTGGATTGGATAATCTATCAGTGTATTTGTCCCTGGAGAAGACCGATTCCTCCTCTCTCAGTCAGCAGCCACTGTTTACTCCTAGCTATTGGTAGGATCTTATTAAATTTAACCATCAACAAAAGTGTGTTTACTGATACTGTCATTATACTGTTCTTATTTAGGCAACCATAGTGTTGAGATTTATGATTGCACCCCACTTGTCATGTATGAAAATCACTCTCTAGCAGGGGGTCTCCTAGTCCTCAGGATCTTACATTGCTTTTTTTTACCCTTTTCTTCAATGTTACCTGGCCCCAGGTGTAGATCTTACACTCTAGATATACTAATTAGGCAGCCACCATCAGATAGAAAGTGAAAGCAGCCTAATTGTTCTTTAACCAATTAATGGATGGTAAAAATCTGCTATAGATAACACAATGGGATACTTCTTGTTCAGTTAAAAAAAAAACAACAAAACAAATGGAATTTGAAGGTAAATGGAATCAAATCTGAAAATATTATACTGAGTAATGTAACACAGATCCAGAAAGACAAAAACAATACAAAACAAAACAAAGAATAGAAACCCAAACAACAACAACAAATAAACCAAAGTTTAAAAAAAAAGGCATATTCACTAATACTGTGAATCTGATTGGAAAGGCTTTTGATTTCAGGATATAATACAAACTAACCATAAAATACCAGAAAGTCTAAAGGGACAATTCAGGGAGGAGCAGGTATTGAGAGAGAGATATCAGAACACAGGATCTATGAAAGGGGAAAAGTGGAAAAGGGTTGGAGACTTACTGGGGAGAAGGAACAGAGGGTGAAGCAGAAGGAAAAAAAAGGAGAAATAACACTAAAGATGACTGGAAAAGGGCACATGGAGAATTTAATTCATAAGCTTATTTAAAATGCATAACGTGTATATATATACGTATGTTTGTAATATATATATATATATATATATATATATATATATATTATACACAAAGAGGCAGACTAAAATAAAGTCATCACACAAAGCAAGAGAATCCTCTGTTAAGGCAGCCCATGAGAGTTCAAGAAACTCCAAAGCTAATGTAACTATTGTCATTGCCCTTGGTTGACTTCCAGAACTTGAAGGAAAGATGCTATTCCTATTGCCAAATGCACTACACATTTTAGAGACAGAATTTGGAGGACTCAAGCTGTAACTTGTCCCTTTGGACTAGGTCTCTTATTATTTGAAAGTTCTACGGAAGGTGTCTAGGAAGAAAAGCAATCGATAGTCCCACCCAGCTGTAAAGCCTGTGAACCCATTACCAGTCAACACAATATTCCCAAAGTTTGTTTTGGGGGTAACTGACTGAGCTTAAGGTCCACTCATTAGGTGGAAATTCAGACTGATGCTATAAACCTAGCCAGCTACTAGTGGCAGTAGAGGAGAACCTTAGAGGAGAACTTATTACTGGCATTTTTCTTAAACAAAAATAATTTATAACTCTATTCTAAATACTTATATGTGTAGCCACAGTAAGTGTAGCTCTCACATCTCATCAAAGCTTCTGTCATAAGAGATGAACACTCTTTCAGAGCGCATATCCGGTAACAACACAGCAAACTATGTCTTGGGCTTGGTTCTGATCTTGGATGGTGATGGCTCCTCCCTCTCTCTTCAAGTGAAGCAAGTGTGGGCTCTTGGAATGCAGACTCACTCTTATTAATCATTTCACTTTAAGTTGTAACTGTCCTACCTCTTTATAATGAAGACTTCAAACTTAATTTTTTATTAATTTAAACGTATTTTTTCTTCTTATTTTAAAAATAATGTAGGTTTTGGAGGAAGAGAATAAATTGAACCTGCTCCTTGGGCCACTCGAATATTATTTTTTCTCAAATTTTACTGATTTTGTGTAATCTATCCTCCATGTCACAGCTGGACTGATCTAAACTCAGCATGGATGTTAAATTAGAGAGTACTCATGGAGTGTAATTTATACAGAGAGCTAATTTAAACTCTACTTTAAATTCCATGGAAATGGTCTTGATTGGCCAGCAACTGGCTGTGGAATAAGATTAGGAGATTTTTCCTACTTTTACATTTTCTCTATCCTTTTGCCTCATTCTATTTGACAAGATTTGAACATTCCTGTATATAAACAACAAAACACTAAAATAATCTGCAGGCATAAATAACTCCTTAATGCTAATTCACTTCCTTTTTTCCAGAAAATTGCCACTGACTCAAGTAGGCCTTGCTTAATACCCTGAGAAGTTGGCTTGAGGTCTTCTAGACACTGAAGTGTGCATTGCCCACATTTGTCTCTGTCCACTTTGATAGGACCTTCAGTGTTGAGTAAATAGGAGCCAAATCCACAGAGGCAAGCCGGGCGGTAGGTTCCTTCTAAAAGTAAGAATTTACTTCCACTTATTTTAAATGGATTTAAAAAGTCAAATTTCAAAAAAAAAAAAAAAAGTAAGATTGACAAAAAAAAATAAATGGGGAAAAAAAAGGACAAAAAGACACGGTCTATCAAGACCTCTACAGTGAACAAATTCTGTAATTGGTTTTGTAGCTTAAAAATAAATGGTCATTTCTCTTATCTTTAATTTTTCCATATTCATGCAACTCTTTCGATGGCCTTTTTAAACCTTTTAAAACTGGAAAAAGCTAAAGCCCTTTTAAGGACTAACTCTTACAGAGTAGAAGACAGGCTCTACTTTGCTCTACACAGATTCTAAAATGCTGAGGTAAAGAGAGGCAGGTAGCTAGCATCCATGGGAAAGGGAACTCTACAAAAAATAACTTCTGAGACAGTAAAATAATGAACATACTGCCGAGTTTGAATATCGCAACTAATTCACCCAGGTTTTAAGAAGGGATTCTTTAGATTCTGAGAAACTTGTTTATAGTTGGCTGCATTTGTAATACCTTCACAAGTCTTTGTATTAAATATTGGGCCAACTTTCCTTCTCCATCCATTATCTCTAAACAACAATGCTCAAACTTAGTTTTATAGGCTATTTCGGATGCAGCTACTCCAACAGCAGCATTACTGTTGAGATGCAACAATTACTGTCAAGAGAATGCGTGATGAAAGGAGACAAGATACAACACCAACCCAAATGTCACAGTGGAGAGAAGCATCTGGGTTTCAGGGCTGGCAGCAGAAGGGGCACCAGCAATGTGAATCTGACTGTACATGCATTAGAACAGTTACCTTCACACTCCAGTGCTAATATAAGAGATTAGCCAAGGAGCCCAATAGGGCTGCAGAGAAGGAAAATGAACAAGCTGATTTGGTAAAAGTATCTCTGAGAAATCACGTCATAATATCAGAATTGGTTTCCTAAGAAAATTGAGAAAAAATTATGGATATGTGTTGTGAGATGAATGAGAATGTCTCCATAGACTCAAATGTTTGAATGCTTATTCCTCAGCTGGGGGAACTGTTTGGGAAGAGTTAGGGGGTGTGGCCTTGTTAAAGGAGGTATTCCACTGGGGATGGAGTTTGAATTACAAAAGCCTATGCCAGGTCTCTTTCCCACTCCCTCTTACTATCACATGCTTGTGATCAGTAAGCTGTCAGCTACTACTCCAGTACCATACCTGTCTGCCAGCCTACTACCATGCTCTTCTCCATGATGATCATGGCCTCTAATACCTTCTGAAACCATGGGCTCCATATTAAATGTTTTATTTTATATTTCTTTGGCCATGGTATCTCTTTACAGCAATCAAAAGGTAAATAGGAAAATATGAACGTGTAAAAAGAGGAAAAAATATTTACTTGTGAAAATATTTACTTGAAAAATGTACATATTAACTTTAAAAATGAAAAACAAATAAACAACTGCTAACACATATCCATTTAATAATTTTCCAACTTCTCTCAGCATGGCTATATATATCTTCAACATTAGTTTCTAACATAGGTATGGAGTATGGACTAAACTAGAGAAGAAATGTGGAGGCTGAATTAGGTCTGGAATGAAATAACCTTTTGATTATCAAAATCTTTCTCATTCTGAAGGACAAGGAATAAATCATTCTTAACTTGAATAATGGCAAGTATGAAACTTTCTGACAGTCTTACTCTTGAGTTTCTACTGAAAGCAACTGCATGTTCTACTCTGAAAAACTTAACAGTGGTTTTAAATTTTAATACTAATTTTAATACATATCTCTTACATAGTTTTCTGGGATCAAGTTTGTCTAGGTCTCAGGTGGTCATTGGATGCCATCACTCAAAAAACTACTACATGACCTTGAATTGCAAGGTTTTTGACAGACACTGCTTTTCTTAACTAGGCCTTAGCATTTGTTACTAGTTGAATGACAGGTCCATAGTCAAACTTTCCCAACCTGTATTCATAAGATAAATGCCACTATTGAGAACCCCAAGTATATTTTTGCTTTAATATCTTAGCATGTTTTTCACCTGCTAAATGTTGAGCACATATGGCCACTATAACTGTACTTTGTATACAGTTCCACCCAAAGGTGGGAAGGGAAGGCCATGTGTAAAACTGCCAAATTAAAGAACATTTTCTTTTCCCACAAGGCTCCTGACAGATATTCTCTAAGCCAGATTTCCTAACTGGTCAGATTGAACCATATAGACACATGCTTGACACAAAGATTTAGAAAGCAAAATATCTGAAGTTTTCTATCATGCAGGCAGTGGTGAACATAGGGAAGGAGGACAGGAATAACTAACTTATAGACTGGTCATCTAGTTTTGAAATTTTGATACAACTGTACCTACATGAAAACAGAATCTAATCTGATAAGTAGAAAAAAAAAAGAAATGAAATGTAGAGGGAAGTATAACCAAGACGATTCTGTTACTTTCATTGGGTGCACTGGCATAGCTCCAGCTACCTGGGAGCTGAAGCAATAGGAGAAATAGAAGTCATGTGCTTGAGACCAACCAGCAAACACACACAACAAGATACTTACTCAAAATTAAATTTGTCTGTTCTTCATATGTGAAAAAAAATATCTGTCCTCCTTTCTGAAATTAAGTAAATGATTGAGCGTCACCTAGTTCAGTTCCTACATTTAATAAATTGAAAGGAGGTCTAGTCAAAACAAATTGAATTTTCTTGGACTTGAGCTAATCTTTTTCTCTTAGCCAATGTGCTTTGGTCTATGTGCCGGATTCAGCTCTACATTACAAGTAGAAGCTACATAGTAGCAGCCTTGTTCAGAAAATATATCATAAAACTTGGACTCTAAGATGCACATTTGTTGAAAGAGTAGGACAGATGGTGAGAACAAATTTACTGCCGCTCAGGTGAGCTGACATCTTAAGGTATTTTTTAAGAAAAATGTGAAATGATTTACATGTTTTAAATGTTCTATTTAGTGTTATATTTGGTAAACTTTTATTGGATAAAAAGAAACTTTAAAAAATTTATTGTATACATGGTGAACATCTTCCAGGAAGAATACAAAGAGAAGAGCGGTCAAAACAATGGGATAAAATTGCCAAAAAAATTAGCAAAATAACACTTTTCCATAAACAGATCATTTAACACTTTTCTTTGGACTAATTTCCTTTGAAAGAATGTAAAAACTTTTTATCAGCTAAGAAGACATGTGAATAGAAAGGGTCAGAGGACACAGATGCACTCCAAGAGCTAGAAACCACATAGAAGCATTCTGATATTTTCTGACTTTGGCATGAATAAATCTTCTCTTTCTAAGTGACAACTTCCTAAGGGATTGACATGTAAAACAAGATAAAATAAGGATGCCCCCCCCTACAAATTACTTATGATTTGAACTTTCCAACAAGTGAAAAAATCATTATTGTAATAAAAACTTGCTTTCAAGAATGATTAAAGTAAAAATTTAAAAGGTAGTTGATTTATATAAAATCTAGACTCATATATATGATACAAGTAAATTACTATCTCTTCAGAAAGTGTTATTACTTTAGTTTGTGTAGAGAGTGGGGGGGTGTTCACATTAGGTGTTAAGAAGACAGCATTTGGGAGCTGTTTCTCTCTTTCCACTATATAGGTCCCAGGGATCAAACTTAGGGTTTTAGGCTTGGCATCAAGTTTCTTCATCCACTGAAGTTACTTGCTCTTAACTCTATCATTTAAGAGAAAATATCTCCATGAATAAAGTAGTTGAGTGTTCCCTGTCCACCTTCTATGGTGTTTCCTTGTGCAAACAACATACAACACATGGTAAAGATCCATTTTTCTTACCACTGTATTCTAGAATCCAAATACATGACAGCGGTCTAGTTTATAAAGTGGGAGCACTCAAACCTAAACAATGTTATTTTCTACTAATGCTCCCTCTCTACTCTGTTGCACAAAGCTCATCCACTGGAAATTATCTTTGGCATTCTTCTAGGATTCCAGAAACAAGGAAGTGAGTGCATGGGAAATCCTCCCTCATTCCTCGAACTCACCACGCCAAACAGCCTGGTCCCTGTCAGTCTTCTTTCTGTGTCCTTCACTGATGCTTGTCCTTCTTTGTTGCAATTAATATCCAAACTAGCAACAAATTCTAGAGGGTAGGATCTGTGGTCTGAGAACGGAACCTGCAACTCTACCACGATTTTCCAAAAAATTTTTCACCATGCATAAAAATGGGCAACAATATAGTTTTGAAATGATTTTTGCTATTTAGAAGATCATCGGCCATTCCCTAATTTCCTGGAAAAACAATTGTGAACACATATTGCCAAATATCACAGTGTCCTTATGTTTCATTGCTTTCACCGTTTGCTGAATCTAACACCTCTCAATTGCAGAGAAATAGAAATTTTGACTTTGAAACATTTAATAATTTTAATGCTTTTGAGGAACTTGATCATTATTCCCTCTAGTTTTGAAATCTTTCCTAATCAAGCCTAGTTATTCAATCTTTACTAAACTAAGTTCAGACCTTAAAGAGGTCCCAATTCTCAACAGTTCATTTATGTCCTCTTTTCAATGTGCCCAAATTTGCTTCCAGGTTAGTGGCAGTAATTTGTGCGTTGTCTTGTATTGAGGTTAATGGTGTATTGTTTTCATTTCACACTACCATAATAAAATACTTGCAATGTTTAATTTATGAAAGAGAAAGGACAATGTGGGCTCAACGTTGGGATAGAAGCATTGTTTTGGCCCTGTAGAGAACCTGATGATCGATGTCATGGCAGAATACCACTACTCTCAGCTCATGGATGAAAAGCAAAGAGTGAAGAGTGGGGGAAGGCTTGTCATAAGCTTCAGGGCATACAGTACACATCTCTCGCTGGACCTTGCCCCCTAAAGCTTCCATCAGTGCCCAGTATTCCTACTCTGGGCTCAAGCTCTTAATAAATGAGAATTTGGAGGATCCAAATTTTTGCACTAAATAGCTGTTTGCTAGGTTTTATTGATATCATATTGCTAGATAGCGTTTCTTCCAAGAAGAGGGTCTGAGCTGACCTGAGTAAATAATAGTCTCAGCTTAGTGTTCATATATTTATTGACCTAATTTTTTTCCTTTATAAAATGACCAACTGCTACATGGAATCATTAATTAGAAAAATATTAAATCATCCCCTATTTTGAATAGCTATAATACGCTACTTAATTTAGCCATATTATTTCAGTGAATTCAAAAAAGTAATTTTGTTTAAAGTAAGTAAATTTATTTTACTGTTGGTTAAAAATTAGAGTTTATTATCAATTAATGATTCTTCCATTACAGGAATTTGAGTTCTTGAATCCATTTCCCTTTTAAGCTAAAATGTGTTCTTCTAAGCACTGTGTGAGCAGTTACTCAAAACACTTGTACTTAGCAAGTACAACATTCACATATTAAGGTTTTGAGAAACTGTAAGATTAGAACAAATTATGAAAACACTATATGTTTTGAGCTATGGAGGATTAAAGAAATATCCAAATGTATCCATACATATTAACATTTATTTCTTTGATAACCAACATTTACAAGAAAAATTCTATTTGTCATAAAGTAGGCCCTTGAGATAAAAATTAGTTTTTGTCTTTGGGTCCCTTTAAGATAATAATCATAATAATATAAACATTCAGTTAAAACATGCAAAACATGGTAATGAAGAAGTTGGAAAGCTCTAAGTTAAACTGTTAAAAAAATAAGTTATATAATCTATATAGAGACCTTTTATTCAAGGCAGAGGAGTCACTTAAGGATTACATTAAGAAATAGGGTTAAGAAGAATAAAGGCTTAAAAAAATTGAGTATCTTCTAATAACTGTAAGTACATGAGTTTCTAAAATGACACACATAATATCCATGAAATTATGTTGCATAATGTAATAACACGTTATGCTACCATTAACACATTATAGCTATGTCATTTGGAAGGCTAATTTTTTTGTGTAAAACCACTTAACTACATAAAATTGGAAATTATGGTTATTGTAACTACTTCCACTTTTCATCTTGAGAAGTTCGGGATCACATTCTTTGTAGGCAGCTATTTTACGGCACTGTGTATTTTTATGGAGTGGCCAGAGAGTGTGATCAGTAATAATTGTCTTAAAATTCCCAAACACATAAATCTCAAGATCTTTTCAGATATCATTACTGTGATAAATCAAGATAAGTCATTTATCATATACTTATGAAACATGTAGACTATAGGATTTGTATAAATTTGAGAAGAAATCTGAACGATTATATATATGGATATAATTACTAACCATCCACTTTAGTCATATAATATCTAATATAATTAAATATATATTTTGTAGAGCCATCTATTCTTTAAAATATTTATGTTATATATACCTTAAATCACTTTATTGATGAATCGATTCAAAAAAGGAAAAACTACATACATTCTGTTTATTTATTTATTTTGATTAATTCATGTACATACCACACATGTGTGTGCATTCATTGAATTTTTGAGAAAAGTTTTTTTTCTGAGTACCCCTTGCTTCCAGTCCTGGAACTTGCTCTGTAGGCCACAACTCAAAGATTTACCCACCAGTGCTTCCCAAGTACAGAGATTAGAGGCATAGGCCACACCTGCCTTGCATCATTATATTCTTTTTATTGAGATTCCCTTAACACTAAATGGCAAAAAGAAGGGAGGAACTAGATATTTTTGGACAAGACCCTAGTTTTATGAGTAAACCATCTGAATATGCAGGGGAAGCAGTAGGGTCTTCTCTGTTTAAAGATGAAAAAAACTAAGTCTGATATAGGTGATGTTCTGCATAATATGAGAACTGTGAAGTAATAAGACATGTTTTTGCATCACCATGTGGCAGGTCCTCAAACAGTTAACTTTACATATACATTCACAAGACATCAGTTATGACTCTAGACACTGGGAATTACAAGGATGCTTAAGCTAGTATCTTTGGTCTTAAGGATATTATCATACTGTGATACCAGAGGCGAAAGAGAGGTGGGGTCATGATGTAGTTGGGAGAAGGACGTTGCGGGAGGTATTTGTGGACTTAAAGTGGGTTGTATGTAGTGGATACGCTTTAAATGAATTGTAAAGAATGTATTTAATTACCAATGAATAAAAACAAATTTTCAAAAAGAAAATAACATTCCATCTTAAAAAAATTTCTAGACACATTTGCCTTGAAAATAGTCAGTGGTCATATACAATATCTTTAGAAACGGACCCCAAATAATAAAAACATAACCATGACCCAGTCTTTAAAGAACACCATTACCTCTCGTGTTACATTGAATTCAAATCTCAACCAGCAAGACTTCATGTCTTTTGTGCTAGGCTTCTTTCGGTTTTAAAATTTATTAATGATGCATATATTTAAGATGTGAAATCATTCCAGATGGTTGGTTGCATTTGCTGTCATGTTCAAGGTTATATTATTTATTTGTTAAAATATTAACTACCTTGTAAATCTTTATGCCCTGTTTCCAACATCTTCTTTTCCTTGATTTATTGTTTGGACTCATCCTTCTCTTTCTCCCTGGCTTACTTAGCATTTCATTCATATTTTTCTGTGTGTTTCTGGCCACATACAGCCCCTTTCTCCTTTCTTGTTTCCATTATTTATTTTCTCTTTTTTATATCCTGTCTGATTTTAGTTTCGCATTAAAGTTGGCAACATGTCCCAATTATTATCAGCCCCAAATTTAATTAACATGCTGTTTATTTTTTCTTCCAGATAATTAATAAAGTTGTTAGAGAAAACTTGGATGCACACCAAGCACCCCACCAGACACCTCCCTTAAGCCGGCTGTTCTACTGTTTATAATTACCTTTCTCTTATGGTCCTTAAGCAAGTTTTCAGTGCTCACTCCAGAGCCAATTTAAATTAATTTGGTGGGAACTACTTTAAGAAACACACCAACTGCTTCACAGTCCCTCCTTAGTGCTTAGGTTCTGTAGAATATGTATACTTTATTATTGATGCCAAAGCGGTATTAGTGAAATTGGGCATCTTAGCACTAGGAGAGCATAGTCGGGAAGTTCTCAGTGAGAGTGTGGTCTCTATAAATACGGGGACCCAGCGCTAATAACATTATTTATGAGTGGAATGAGAACATGAAAGAGGCTTTCCCATTTCACCTCTGTGCCACCTACTTCCCATTTCACTTAACTTAATGAAATTATTGGCTTATTTCAACTTTTATTAATCATTGTGGCATGTGTTAGATGGTAATATATTAAAAATTATTAAAAAATTTGCCAAAGATTAAAGAATGATTTCAGAAGAATTTCAAATATATATATTATTTCAAGATTTTACAAATATAAATTTTACCACAAGCCCAAAATTTTTTTCATAATTTTAAGTCAGAGAAATACCTTAAAATTTTATACACTGATTTTTCATATTACTTTAACAAATATACTATTATTGCAACTGTTACTATATTTGAATCAAAAGAAGAAATTTTAAGCTATAATTCATACAAAATATTATTTAATATTATTTCATCATTTTATTGGTTATAAAAAGATGCTATGAGATGGTAGCTGCCTGTGTTGATCAAATTATATCATTCATAGATCTACTGTGTTTGGATGAATATTTCATAGATCCATAACTTTTATAGCTTTAAAATTATTTATTTCATGAGCATGTTCAATGAAGCAGCCATTCACGAGTATAGGAGTCATGGATTAAATAACTGACTTAAATTTTTTCCCAGAAGCCAAAAAGATATCACAACAACAAGGCGGTAATGTAAATGAGTAGCACTGATAGACTCTTATAGCACAGCAAATCTAGAGTTTGTGGAATTATAGACTGCCTGCTTAATTCCTGGAAATAGGCAGATATCCCAATGATTTGTTTAAGTAGCCTTCAATGCAAGGCTATTTATTAATAGATGAAAAGTTCCAGGAACTCTAAAGACAGGGCTTGCAAAGATGAGAACACGCAGTACCTTCTTCTGTCTACTTCCAATGGATGGGGTGGATGTTGTACTTAAGATTTTGTTATAACCGCCGGGCGATGGTGGCGCACGCCTTTAATCCCAGCACTCGGGAGGCAGAGGCAGGCAGATCTCTCTGAGTTTGAGACCAGCCTGGTCTACAGAGCTAGATCCAGGACAGGCTCCAAAGCCACAGAGAAACCCTGTCTCGATGGGGTGGATGTTGTACTTAAGATTTTGTTATAACCCACTAAGAACTGGTGATGGTTACATCCACATTTATCATAGGCTAAAATGCTTCTGAAGACAGGAACAATTGGAATACTGACAGAAACCTTTCCTTGAAGAACACAGAAAGGAAACGCTGACTGTGTCATAGTATGGATTTCCTCGGAGGAGCGCTTCCACTGGGGGCTGTCTCTGGTCAGCAGAGTGAAGAGAAAGGCTGCTGAAGAGTCAGTCAGATGAAGTGTGCTGGTTAAGGCTGCGGTGTGAAGCGAAATGAAGAGCACACACTGCGACTCATGTAAAGACCTAGAAACGTAAACCTCGTCAATTCTTTCTTTTACACACATCATTTTTCTAAAAACTGAAAATAAAGTTTTGTCCTAAAAAGTCAAGAAAGAAAAAGAAAAAAAAACTTTTGTAAAAAGTAAAAAATGTGCAATGTATGGCTAATCTTATTCAGAAATATTTTCTCTCATAGATTAGTGGTATCAAATTCCACCACATATTCTGTGAAATACAGCACAGACACCCCTATTTTTATTTCTTACACACTCTGGCTGCTCACGAAGGTCACAGCCTTGAAGCACGGGGGATAAAAAGTGTAAGGGAAGCACTCAACTTCTGCTGTTCAGGAATGTACAATTGGCTAAAAAAATATGCACTGGCTGTTTTACAGAATCCATGGCTACAGGCTTTCTCTGTGTTCAGGAAATTCGCAAAATTAATATTTCAAATATTGTTTTTTAAAAATTATCAGAGCTAATCTACATACAAAGTAGCTCTATGTTAAACAGTATATATGATATGTGATATATAACAACTCATATATAGACGTATACAATGAATGTAATTTATTAATATATTAATTATGTTATATAATATACAATATATAATATATATTTAAGTATAAATATTGTTACACAGAATAAATAGCAATAAAATTTACCAGAAAAAAAGTTAGATATAATATCAAAATCATTAATCAAGAAATTAAGGTGATGTTTATGAAGACTTTAGACAAAAATATAGTTCATAAGCATTGGAGGAATTGATAAGCAAGACACAAATATACATAATGTTTAATTTTCTTTACTGGAAATCCAAAGGCAGAGTTTTATGGCCACTCAGTTTAGAAACAAAATGTGAAGCCTGTTATTCCGTGTTGTGGAGGAACACAACAGGATAGGACGTGAACACCATCATACTGGGTTTAGAAGTGACAGGTAATAGGAAAGCCCATTTTTAGCTCCATGAAATTCTATATTTTAAAATAAAATATGTAAAATGGTGCATGTAACTGCCACATGCACATAGAGACAAACCGAGGCGAGCTACAAATAGGAAGTGGCCACGTTCGAGATAGTCTAGAGTCTGCAGCAACCCTGACACATGATACTAATAATTACTGTGGAATATTTAACTCTTCAAAGATGTGTTACATCTGTTTATGCTATGGAATATTGCATTACCTGTGTAAAGGTGTGCTACATTTATTTCTGCTATTTGTTTAATTATGTAAGGATGTGTTTACAATTGTTTATGCTGTATTTGTTTAATTATGTAAAGATGTGTAGCATCTAGTTCGCCCTGCCTGTCTAAGCCACCTGATTGGTCTAATAAAAATCCAAATGAGCAATAGCTAGGCAGGAGAGGGATGGGCAAGGTTGGCGGTCATAGAGAATAGGAACTGGAGAGGACAGAATGGGAGCGAAAGAGGGGGAGATGCCTGGCACCAGAATCCAGGCAGCTGCCAGCCAAACACAAGAATCAGGGAAAGTAGATATACAGAGGGGGGAAAAAAGGTTAAAAAGCCCTGAGGCAAATGTAGATGAAGAGAAACAGGTTAAGTTGTAAGAGCTAGCAAGAAAAGAGCTAAGCTAAGTCTGAGCATTTATGACTAAAAAGAAGTCTCCGTGTCATGATTTGGGAGCTGGTTGGTGGTTCAAAAGAAAAGGCCTGCTACAGATAATCATTGGTAACTTGCAGCCTCAACTTTAGCATATAAATTTTCTTTTATATATAGCGTAGAATGGTGAAGCCGCATACAGTACACACGTGCTTAGAGACAGCCTGTATAAACGCACAGACTGTATGGTAACATCTACAGAAGTAAGTGTTCCTTTGGGTTTTCAAAAGCCTTAACAGTTAGTTATCCTCCTCTACCCTGCCCTCCTACCCCTACCTACTTTCACCAGGCTTCCGAGCTCCTCTTTATCCCTTTGTATCACTAAATTCTTTTTCCCATTCCTTGGAAGATTCCCTCCTTCCCTCAATTCCTTTATAACATTCCACCTGACTGTGGATGTTCTAAATGAAACATACTTACCAAAAGTTTAAAAGTTAACATCCACATATAAGGAAATCACACGAAGTTTACTTTTCTGGTTGTGGTCTATCACGCTCTGGGGGATTGTGACACCTTCTATTTACCCTCAGATTTCATAATTCATTTCTTTTAAACAGCTGAACAATGCTCCATCATATAAATGTACTGCGTTTTTCATTACCCATTCATCAGCTGATACACATCTAGGCTCTTTCCAACTTGTGGGTATTGGGAATACAGCAGCAACGAACACGATGAAGCAAGTGTCTCCGTAGTAAGATGCGCAGTCCTTAGGGTGTATACTCAAAGGCGGCAGAGAAGAGTCTTGTGGTAGACCTATTTTCAGTTTTTTGTGGATTCTCCACACTCATTTCCATAGTGACTTTTCCGGTTTACACTCCTGGCAACAAGGAATAAGTGTTCCCCTTTCCCCACATCCTTGCCATCATCTTCTGTCATGTTTTATTAATCTTGGCTATTCTGACCGGAATAAGATGAAATCCCAAACTGGTTTTAATTTGCATTTTTCTGGTTAAGGATGCTGAATGTTTTTTTTTTTTTTAAGTGTTTCTCAGTCATTTGCCACACCATCCTATTGCTAGCTGGAATGATGGTCTCTAAAATGGACAAGCCATGATACTAAGAAATAGAAAAATATCAGAGCTTGTAATGGAAATCATCTTAATGTCCTAACCAGAAAGAAGTTATGCTTTAGGAAGATTCCTGGGAGAGGCTGTCATTGCTATGGATCCCAGGAGAGCCATCCTCAGAGAAGGCTTGTGTGTCACAATGCTGTTGCTACAGATGAATTTGCACAGTGGTTTGTCTTCAGCATATGCAACCAGCTGCAGTGATCTGAGTGTAAGATTTAAACAGGAGGAATAACTTTTATAAAAGTAATGTGCTTAAAAATAGACTCTTCCTAGTAATTTAGAAGAACAAGACTAATGAAATCCTGTTCAACACACAAAAACACATAGTAAAATAAAATATATACATATATGTATTATATATATTATTTTATACAAAGACAGGCAATAAAATTAATTTGTTTTTAATAATATTTTTATTTGTTTGTGGAAAATTGTACACGATGTATTTTGTTAGTATTCATTCCTACCCCATCTCCCAAATCATGCAACTCCATCCTTAGTATCTGTGTACAAAGGAATGGACATCCCATAAAGATTCATCTTTGTGTATTTTATAAAAATGAAAATATACTAAATAAGTTATTTAGTAATATGAAGCTATTTTAACCACATTACATTCATGTACGAAATTCTCAAACAGTAAACTAAAATCAATAAAAATAAATAAAAACATGAAATCACTGCTTCAAGGCCTCCCAAGTGCTAGTATTAAAGGTGGAAAGCGCTGTCCTCTAAAAATACCTTTTTAAGCATTTATATGTCATGTATGTGCAATTACCCATGGAGTCCAGACAGGACCATTAGCACTCCTGGTACTAGTGTTATATAGGCAATTGTGAGCTGTTGGGAATCATACTTGGGTTCTTTGAAACCTAACAGGACTCCTAAGCCATCTCTCCAGCCCTAAGGAAGCACTTTTAAATTGAAAGCTTATTTTGTTGTTGGGTGGAAATAAAGAAGAGATCTTTTTCCTTCAATGTGTTGCTCCTTTTGCATACTGTCAGCCTTAAGTAGCCATTACCATTTTCAACAGAGCAGCTGCGATTCCCTACAGGGCACCCCTTCAGACTGGGCCTTTTGGCATTTCCTCATAGAAACAAGTGGTGGAAAAGATCATTTGACTCTCTCCTGAGATTTCGGGTGCTCTCACTCACCCAACTAGCTGCATGTACCTGTGTCCCATCGACAAATTCTCTCCAGATTCCGGAAGGCCATAGAAGAAGGCCAAAGAAGGGAGTAGTTGTTTTGTTGCCTTCCAGAGATTGTCGTGGGACTCTTGGGTTATGTAGCATCACACATTTCTGTAATTAAACCCTCACCCATGCTCTTGCGGGTAAGACCGATGAACTCATTGGTTTACTGAGGTAGTCTCGGGGTGGACCCATCCCTTTGGTCAGTGGTTGGTGCCATATCTGAGGTGAACATCTATTTACTGGTGTTTTCTCTAGAAAAGTTCAAACAGGATTTATTCCTGTTGATGGGTGGCTGTATATATGCCATGCGAATGACTTGCTCCTTGTGTTAGCTGATTTTTCTTTCAGCTTAGAATACTGGTTTCTTGAAAGTAGAAACGTTTCAAGTCTTCAGGAGCTCTCAATAGAGCTAAAGTTTTTTTTGGAAAAGCCACACGTAATTTATCATCATTTCCTACTGATCTTTATCAAATGGTTTACCAAGCAGAATTAAAACGTGGAGATGCATAGTACAACTTTGAGAACGTAAAGTTACCATGGAGACAAAAATCTTCCATCAAGACCACTATAAAACATTTTTCACTTGGAATGAGAGATGGTATTACTTCTGTCTAGTCTTTTCTTGAGCATAACAAGAAAACCAAAACTAAAACCAAATCCAAAACAAACAAACCACACTACACGGTTCTATGCATCTCTTTTCTTTGTACCCCTTTGATTTTCATTCAGGAAACCCTTTTCCAACCCTTCAAATGATTAGGACTGGCTTCAGAATCCAAGTTCTTCGGTACCACATTCAATCCCAAGATAGGTTCTGGGACTGAGAAGCAGGCAGATGCTATTATTATAATCAATTATTATTATTATTATTATTATTATTATTATTATTATTATTATTATTATTTATTTGGCACTGTCAGTGAAGTCAGTCTAATACCTATCTCACAGGGATATCCAGAGGATTAAAAACTAGATTTTTATGAAGCTCTTTGGAGATCCTTGGATAAAAGGGGCTGCTGAGGCCCACAGTATTCTTATCTCCCCAGTCGCCACGGAGCTGGCGATTTCCCACGGTACGCTGTATCAACCGGAGAAAAAGCAAGGGTGAGCTGTGGAAAATAGGAACACTGGCAACTGGAAGTAGCAGATAGCAACGGCCCACGTGAACCACACAGGCTGCCTCCTGGGAGGCCAGCAGATAGAGAGGATTGTAATTAATGGACGGAGATGTGGATTCTCTTTCGAGGACGACTGTGGCATGGCAAATTGGTAAAATTACACAGTGTGTATTCTGTAATTTTGTTTGACTAAAAAACATTAACTAGTAAAATTGCCTCTAGGAAAACTCAAAAGAAGCATGACATCAAAATGTGTAATGTGAACAGCTTAGCACTGAACTTGAAAGGTACCCTGCCGTTAACTATTTCATTCATAGGCCAGGAATTTCTACAAACCAAGTTAAGTAAGCGTTCTCTACAGAGATCCTGCTGGTATTGCCTATGGGTAAAGATGTTGAACAAGTCATTGCTAGGGGGTGAAAGTCTTTAACTTATGCCAGTTACATTGTTTTAAATAATAGGATGCATGCTACATACTGAATTTAATTTAAATAAACCACATGTTGGCTTTTATAAAGCTCTTCATTTCAGCAGCCTCATTTTGTAAACATTCCCTTCAAAAGCCATGTATTTCTCTTCCCTACATAAAAATTAATTAACTATTCCATATTGCTATGATATGACATAATCGCATTAATCTTGCATATGTGGGTGGCAGAATCAGATGATAGAAGAATTTTCATCCCTTCCTATTCCCTGATGACAGGAGAAATCACCAAAAGAAAATAAAATGCAGGGGCTAAGGAAGGATACAGGGATAGAGAGGGGAAATCAATAAATACCTAAATTATTTAAAGAGAAGCTACTGTTGAGTGTCTTACTGTCATCCATCATATGGTGGATCTGAGAGCGGACCCGTGAATTGTCTCCAGCCTGCATTGGCTTGGGCCCTCTCTCCAGCCTGCTCATTAACTGCTCCAAGTCCAGGCTCCCTGTTAGAAAGGCAGGGATCACAGCAGGGAAGTTCTTCCCCGATTCTCACATTCCTGCTCCGTCTTGCAAAGCTTTACAAAGCCTTTTCTGGCAGCTCATTAGTAGGTGCACTGATGCATAAGAGACAGTCATTAGGAGTGTTTTTCAACATTGCCTTTTGATCAGGTGACTAGGAGCATCGTGGAGACATTTACTTACATTGTTTGCCATAAGAGATTCTGTTGCTCTATTGAGAATGACATACATAAAAATGTCGAAAACGAGCTTGACCTTTCTATGACAAAAGGTGTGGGGAGGGGGAGGGGAGAAAGAGAAACGCCATCAGTTCCCTGAATCTTGCCATTATATTATCAATTATGACGTCATAGATGTGTGGACTGAGCCCTCAGCAACTGCTCTCTTTTAGATTAACAATCTAAGCCAAGTTCAAACCTATAATTTGATTTAGGGTTATGACAAGGGGACACCAGTGAGAACAAATGTAAACAAGATGCCAAAGCTTTAAGCTCTCTCATGCCGGGGCCTCTAGTTTTCTCTGTAATGGCAGATTTTCCAAAGAAGGGAAGGACTCATTCCCCACAGCCATATAAGGGATTTTAGCTCACAAAATTTGAAAGCTGAAAAATACAAAAAGAGTTTTAATGATAAAAGTTGTCTAAGACTGCAGAAATATTGTTTATACATATATGTATATATTAAATATATGCATGCATATACATATGTGTATACACACCACACACACACACACACACACACATATATATGTGTATATGTATATGTGTCTATATGACACAAACATTGCACCTTCCAAAAGCATACTGGCCAAAAGAATGAACTCACCATTGTCTTATGTGTTCTCTTCTTGAAACTAAAGATGGTTTTTATGGTTTATTGTACTTTCCCTAATAAGTCTTTTTTCCCCCATGAACTATTTATATTTATTATTTTTGATGACTAGCATTCTTTCTCCTCCCCCCCTCTTTTCCCCAAATACTGGTCTTGTCTAGTTTTAGTTGAATGAGTATTGTTATTTCATCGCCCACAGGATACATGTTTAGCTCTGACTCCTCATGGAAACAAGAAAATTATGCTATGTTCATACGCTGACAAGTAACTCAAAAGGATTGGAGGACATCTTTGTCAAACTTACTGAAACAAAGGGCATCAGCCTAATCAGGTCTGTTCTTGGCAGTGCAGGAGCAGGGCATGCCAATTACATAAACTTTCAAGGAAGTGAAGACTCCTGCTGACTAATTCAGTGGTGATTGTTTTCCGCAGCTTGGCTTTGAGTACTTGCTTGTTAAGTCCTAAGGGAGGTGGGGAGGAAAATAGAAAGAAAGGGGTGGGAAGAGGGGGCAAAACCTGTAGGAATTATCTCCTTCTGTCAAACACTCTTATGATTGCCAGCAATTAGTTAAGCTTCTTGGCGGTAAAATGACAAGATGGAACTTGACCAAATACAATGTGTAGAGCTCACAGGCATCTGCCCCAGCTGAAAGACATTACAATGTTTGTTAACCTTAGGGGTCATTCCTGATTCACTTCTGCAGACAGAAAACAAGATTTATATAACACAGATCAATACTGCCCTAAGACTTTCGCCATTGAGAATGCTAGATGGAGGCACTTCTCTTTATCAGTTTACCATGACACTAATGTATTTTGCCTGTTTTGCCTGGGCAGTGATGAATCTGTTGGCAAGAGAAAACAAATAAGTTTTGTTGTTGAGAGACATGTTGTCCATGATTTGTCTCAGCAGACATGCCAACTTGCCGGCCAATTCATTTCCTATTTAATTTAAGTGGCATATCTGTCTTCCCCTTTCAGGTATGTCTTTTGTCTACTGCACAACCACACTGGCAGTGTTCTGAGAGACTCCGCAGTAGATCTCAGCAGGAGATTGACACAGCAGAGTCAGGAACCAAATCTGCTATAATTTCCAGAACAGTGTCTTTGAAATATATAGACACTAGCGAAACTGCTGTCTGGCGTGGCAGTTCTATTAGGAGGCATTCAGCAGCATTTTATAATTTGTCCATGAACTGGATGTTACTTCCCAATTATGAATACATTGAAAACAACCTGGGACAAAGCAGAACTTGTTTTCTAAATGGGACAGTGCATTGTTTTTGTGAGACCAAGCATTATTTAATTATGAAATATCTGTGTCATCATGTGAGAATATTTTATTATCATGTGCTGCCAGAGGAAAGTTTATAACTTCTTCATTATCTCAATAAAATCATGATGATCTTTAACACATTAGATAGTAGTGATGTAGCATAGAAATGGAATTTAGGTTGGTGCATCCCAATACAATGTATATACAGCTTAATTTCATATGACACTTCTTTATGAAGGGAAAATGTATGCCCTATCAGGAAACATCCATGCAATATAACTAAATATTAATGGTAAATCAAAGGAAAAGATGACTGTACATTTTCAAACATGATAAAACTGAATCTTCAGGAAAACGTGTCTTGTGCTAACCACCCCCCACCCCATACACTAACTCCTCCAGCACTGACAGGCATTAAGCAATGGAACGGTTAACAGAGATCAGCACAGTCTGGGAACGTGCTGGCTAAATCTCTGTGTCAGAACACATTAATTATAGCAGTCAGTTTACCTTCCTCCTTCATAACATTTTTTGATTAAAATTTCACACATTACAATGATATGTGTCTTTTCTACAAGCTGTGAAATTTACTCAGCCATCAATGGGTTTGGATTTTATTCCTAAGAAGCTTGTAGTACATAAAAAGTTGACTTATGATCTCTGAATAGTGAAATCAAAGACAGCTTCCTTTGGTTAGATTTAGAATTTGATACCAGCAGAGATGCTGGAGAGCCAAACATTCATTAGTAATATTGTACCCCCAAAAGCAATAACTTCTCTCTTAATATGTTGCCTCAAAATTTATAACTGCAAGGCTTAATTAAGCTGTAGATTATGGCTTGAAAGGTATATTCAATGTAATGAATCCCCAAAGATGAAAAATAAACAATAAAAGATAATCAAAACATTTATCTATGTAATGGATTTATAAAGTTGTGTTGTAAATGTTATTTAACAGATGTGCAAATATTAATAAAACAATGTGATGATAATGGTGAACACAGTGAAATCCCTTTCTGAACTGACATGTGGTCTTCCTTCATGTTAGCTCTTATAAGAAAAGAATATAAATTCATAAATCTAACCATTTGAAATCCTATTTTATTTTAATGATGAAGAACTCAAGCTTAAGGTTCCATATTTACCTGATTGATTGCATAAGACAAAAATGTTCTGCTCTTGCAAAAGTCAAGGATTTAATAAAATAATCTCATACCAGGATTCTCCCAGTTTTTCACCATTTATCATAAAATTCATCTGTATCAATCACGTCCTGGAATCTCCCTTCTGGAAGAATGTCATTGCCAGGAATTAATTGTAAACTATGGACACCGATGCATATATGCCTAAGTACATGTGTGCTACTAACCTAACTCTAAGATCGACATAGTTAATCTGTAGCTTACTTATTTCAGTATAATGTCATTTTTCACTTCCTTGGCCTTGAACAGGATGAAGTACTAGAGTCAGGCCTTCATAAAGTTTATGTAAAGTCTTATGCAACCTCTTACTCTTTCCTTCTCAAAGTAAGCAAGACTAAGAATAATTTTTTTTCTCTCCCAGGACTCAGCATTGACTGCCATTGTGCTGAGGGAAGTGTGTACACTTGAACACAAGAGACCATTGTCCTTTTTGTTTACACTTCCTAGGAAAGTGTCTTTTAAGCAGTTTGCTCGACACTATGTCAAGGTCTTTCGACAAAAGGCTCTGTGTCCACCCCCACTATATGCAAAACTCTTCTTCTTTGCAGGTGGACTTATCCCACTGCTTGCTCTTACTGTCAGCAAGTTAAATATGGTCGAGTTTTCTAGCATCCTGTTTGAAGACATCCTCACCCTTTCCTCCAGTTGGTCTGACGACTCAAGTTTGAGTGATGTCACTCAGATACCTTGAGACTAGAGAAATGGAAGCATTGATCCAATAGTCACACAACAGATTTTAAGATTATGGAGCATCCTCAATGCCTCAGAGATAGAAGTATTTCTAAAGCCCTAATATAAGTCAGAACCACATATAGAGCTTTCCAAAACATACTTTTGAGCCCTTAACTGCAGGATTCCCGATACAATAGACCTAGGGTGGGACCAAAGATGTAGTAAGCTCTTAAGTGGTGCTGCTACTGGCAGTCAATCTATCATCTTAGAAAAGCACTAGTTTATGCCCAGCAGTCAAGTTCTAAAGTAGGTGAAACTGCCAGGGCTTCATGGAAAGCCATCCTCAAATTATTTTGTCTTAATTTACCATTGTATGTTGAGAACCATTCCAAGCCCTGTCCTAAGATGCTTCAGGTTATGCAAAAATAGATCTTCACCTTAGTGTGCTTTGCCTTGAGAATCTCTGTTCCAAGCAGCATTTCACCCCATCTCTAAGCTAGAGGATGATTACATGCCTGACTGTATACCATGAGCACCAGCATCTGTTTAATACCACCAATGCGATGCAGTCTGATAAAGAACATCTTAGGGAGTAGAAAGTTTGTAACCCTATATAGTTATTGGAGTGAGTTTGACTATAGAAATGAGTGGTCATACTAAAATAGTACCAAGAAAAATAGGATCAAAAACTTATTATATACACCACACTGAGTAAAGTGTAACTCCTTCACTTAGATCGCATAAAGAGGAAGACACATAACAGTGTTATGTTGATGGCTCTACCCACCTATCATCTAACTTGGGGTGCTATTGAATACTGATGGCAGTTTTGTGGTAAAAAGCAGGATTTCTTGTTAGATATGTTATCTGAGAGGCTACTCACGATCCAGTAGAAGACCCTACATCCATGTGTATCCTGTTAGCACCAAGTGGACTTAGTGTATTAAAAAAGTACTGATCCTTTCATCCAAGATGTTTCTTTCCTTAGTAATCAGAGGCTACTACACAGATCCTCAACTGGTCAAATGACACAGAATAACAAAATGTGTGGTTACCTTGCCACAGTAATTACATCTATAGCTAAGGCTCAGGTAACATAGTGAAAGGGGGAGCTAGAAAAATTGTAAGATCCAGAAGACCAGGACATCTGTTTCCAGAGAGTAGCTTCTAGATGTGACAGAGAAGCTATACCCAGGAAATTTTAATAATATGGTGACCTAATCAAAACCCGTATAATGAACACACCATTCAACAGACCAATGCGGAGAGGGACATTTTCATACAGACGCATCCGTAGGCAAAGAGACACACGGGATCAATTGCTGCTGGGGAGGAATATTCAGTCTTCTCCGTGCACTTGATCTCTCATAGGTTATGCAGTCCAAAGTGGTCATTTGTAAATATGCCTTCTTTAAAACAACACTACAGGGCTCAGTAAACGTTGTGTATGCATGCATGCACACATACACATGTCCATGTGTTACACTACTATTTATAGAACAGACAATGACTCGAAAGGGAGTGAGGAGGGACATAGAAAGAGCTAGGAGGGAGAGAAACAGAAGTGGTGAAAATTCAGGATTCATGTATGAAATTCTCAAATGATAAAAAAAAAAACTTATTCAGAGAAGCATTACAAGTGAATATAATTTCATCACCTCCAAAAGCAAAAAGAGCCTATGTTTGCCAGTACTGAGGATATCTAGAAAAGTGGGGCTATCCAGATCATTAATTTGAATGAAACTACTGTACCTTGTGACTTTATCAGTATTCACTAACTTCTGTCACTGTGGAAAGACATAGAAACATCTGTGTCTCTGTCATGGCATTCTCATGACACTTTTCAGTGTAACCTGATCTCCAGGATGTCAGATTTATTCCTTTTTCTTCCTTGGAAATAAATGTTTAGAGGTAAAAGCAATGTAATAAATATGTAGTTTGGACGTCCCCACCCTTACTCTGCTAGGCCATGTGCCGTTCATTATGAAGCCATGCTAGAAGGTCCCAGTATGAAGCAGCATCTTCCACATCAGTACACTTGAAACTCTCTTGGTTCTCAAAATACTACACTTAAATTTCCACAGATTTTTTTAATAACTACTTTTTCATATTTGGATAAATATGGTATGTAAAATTGTGAAAAACTTGACTTTTTGAGTCATGAATTTTTCATCTTTTTGGAAAAAAAAATAACCTTCACATTTTCACTCTACTGTTGGGTCATGGTGTGTGTGTGTGTGTGTGTGTGTGTGTGTGTGTGTGTGTGTGATTAAAACATTCCTTGAAGGTAAGGACTGGCTTAAATAATTACTAAATATTTCTTTGACTTGATTTAAACCACCAAAGAGACTCGGTGACAAGTATTTGAGTGCAAATAATTCCTCTGGAAGCTTAACCAGGAAGCACTGTGAGAGATCAAAATGTGAGACAAAGCTGGAGAAAATGTAAACACTGCATAGATGTGCAGTGTTCAATGCTACAGTCCACAAGCTATGCATTGATTCTTCAAGGAAACATTAGGTATGTATATTTTATCAGTAAGACAAACGTTGTATGTTGAATCATATAAATACAATTTTTTTAAATCATGACAGATTTTTAACATTTCTTAACCATTCCAATAATATTCCTTTTGAAAATTAACAATGGATTTTGCCTGCCAATTTTTGCATCAAAGCTGACCAGCCTGCTCCTACCCTGGAATTTTAAAACAAAAATCTAATTAAATCAACCAAGTTTGCTGGATGGGGTTAGGCTGCTCCCTCTCCACACATTGCTTGGCTGTTCCCCTGGAAGAGCGCTCTGCCTTGTTTTCAGCTGATGTTTCCTCCTTGCTGGCCCTTGATCATGCCTAACGATCCCCAGCTGTATTGGTTCCCTGCCTGCTTTAACCCCAATTGGCCTGGCCTCACATCTCAGCAGTGTCTGGAGGACAAATGAAGCCAAGCTGACCAGTGCCTCTGTAGTGCAGTCACAGATAATAGGTGGAAACAGACATTTAAACTGTTCATTTTGATCAGCCATATGTGCTAAGAAAATTAGTAATTTGTGTATTAACGAAATAAAATACAATAATGTTGCATGCTTTTCAATTTGATCATCCCAGTATCTCCATTTCTCTCATCCTCTTTGTTATTTGAAGATGTTTGCAAGCCTGGAAGCCTGGAGAAGTGTATCTGAGTGAAGCGTGGCACAGGCTGGTCAGTATTGACCTCTGATGGGGAACAGCCTTGGCCGGTACCTATTTCTAAAAGTAACCTTTCTCTAGGATCCTTACAAGATTCATAAAAAATATGAAGACCAAAATATCATCATTAAGTTATGCATGTACCAGGAATAAAGACTGCCAAAGAGTTAAGCTAGTTATACTTGCTTGACATCTCATTAGCAAATATGTAATAATACAAACAGTGGTAAATTTACCTCATGTCAAGAAGGATTTCTGCATCAGTAAACTATTAATAAACAAATAACATCTACATCTTAATATATATATTTGGCTAATGTCACTCAGTCACCTAAATGTATCAGAATAGTAGTTGATACCTAACATTAGATACATTCTCTAATATAGGCTCATATTGAAAATCATTATCAGCTTCTAATATTTTTCTTAAATTGCAACAGAAAGAAAACACAGATGAACTTTGACATTCTCCTTACCTCAGGTGATGGTTTTAATTTGCCAGCATACTCCTGAGCAATGTAATCACCTGCCCCCCAAACCGATTCTTTCATGATTCAAATTTGCCATGTATTAAAATAGAGAAAAGAGAAAAAATTCAACTCAAATGTATTGATGTAACATCAGCTAACTTTTCTAGGAATGTTTTCTCAGCATGGACAAATGATATATAGTAAGCAAAACTTTACTTTAAAAATTGTCTAACATATGTTTTTTTTTCTTTTCTTTAGACAAATGAAGATAAGCCGCAAAATAAAGTTGTATGTGATGTGTATTTATTAAATTCATTTCCCTTACATTTAGGATTTCATGCTATAAGTATATACCAATATAAACATTCGTTTATGGATTTGTACAAAATTGTGTTACTGTGGTGTTTTCTGAGAGTTTAAATATGTAGGTTATAAATAAACCCATGGAATAATTGGAGTTCTCTGTTTAGGCCTGGGTTACCAAAGGAATCTTTTCCTAACCACTTAAAAGAAAAAGTAAGTGGTGGCATTCCAGATGAGTGCCTATGTATGGATGCACACAGATATTGTCATACATTCTAAGTTTACTTTTATCAATTACAGTGAAAGATATAGACAAGCTGAACATGGAGGTAGTTACAAGTATTCTGAACACATGGGGGTTGGCTGCGGGAAGATCAGGAGTTTAGATTATCCTTGGTTGTGTATGAAGTTTGAGGTTGGTTAAGAAGACTGCCTGCACACCCCATCCGGACCAAACAAAAGCAAAATAAACACCGAATACTCAGTAGGGTTGCTTTATAGAAGTTTAATCATTTCACTGTCTTTCCTGCAGAAACAATGTTTTAATTCCTGCACTTACACTCCAGCGTGAGTTCTGACCTGACATTTGTATCATGATACTATTGACAACTGAGCTGAGCTCCTCACCTGAAGATCCTGTATGGCTGGCCAACAGAAGATTTCCCCCATCATCGTATGCTTGTGATGTCTCAACTGACTTCTCTAGGAAAGATTATCCTGTCAACAAGGGTTTCTAACAGCTGCGGAAGAACAAGTGCATTTGGTAGTAAGCTAGCAGCATCAAGGTTATTTTGCATCTCCAGTCTCTGATTTTATACCCTTGCCCATGTAACACAGATGTACAGTGTAAAGCACTGTAGGATTTTGAAATGCAAAGGACTATGTAAATGTAAGACTTATTCATTTACAATCTGTCTAGGAAGGCCAACATCTGAACTTGACTTGCTGAAAGGATTTTGCAGCAAATGGTTCAGAGTGCTCTTCATTCAGGTCTGCTGGGGATAATGTGTCCAAAGTAAATACCCAGAAGGCCTTCCTTCTACTAAGTTCACCACCTGAATTATCCTCTCTCTGTGAAGGATTAATTTTCTAAATGCCTATGAATTTAAAACTAGAAATTGCCTGGTACAGATTAATAAAGAGTTTAGCTGTAGGGCAATCAGCTGTACTTTTTCTAATCAAGCTCAATATAGGCAAAGTACCCTTTTAAGATTCTAATAGTTCACTGAATGTATTCGAAGTCATGTGGGCATGTCATCATACAAATAGCTTTATCAGAAAAAGTTTCTAAATTAAAATAATCTGAGTCTCCTGTGCTCAGAATATGTGAAAGAAACTTGTGAGGGCTGAGGACCTGCAGTGTGAGCTCCAAGCACAGACCATGTTTTGGAGCACATTTTCCATCTGAACACAAAGATGCTGGCAGGTATGTTAAGCAAGCTCTATTTTTTTGTATTAAACTCAACCTGAAATGGCAATTCCTAAGAGTTTGCACAGAATCAGATTCACACTTGACTTGCACTTTTCCCTCTTCTTTCCTTTGCCTTTTCTTTCCTCCTGCTTTGGTGTCTTTCCTTTTATCACTTCGGGTAAAAAAGAGTGAGGCAAATCAAAAGGGTGAGGTAAATTCTTCAGGTCATGACACATTATCATCTTTTATCCCCACAAGGCTAAGTCTCTCTTGTTTTGTTAACTTCTGCATCCTGTCTATTAGTTTTTTTTCTCTTCTTTTTCCTGCAAAGTATGCATGAAGATGAAAACAAAAGTAAAATTAAAGTTTTATTGTATTTTTTGCTTGTATTAGGCAGCATCTATTGCAAGATAATCATAGATGTTAGCTTTGCTGGTTGTGTGTGTGTATATGTGCTTCTCTTTAAGTTTCATGGTCTTTCCTTTCTCTGTGAATTACTAGTCTATTCCTCTTTACTGTTTCCAAGTGATAATCCATATAACTGCTTACCTCCTTTTCTGACACAAGTATTGTTGTACATATTTCCTGAGGAGCTTCACTAAGAATTTGTTTGAAAGCAGAATTGTAGACTAAAGGTTAAAGTTATTTGCAGCACACATTTCAAACAAAATATTTTAAAACATTAATATTATATTATCTGTCTTCTGATAAATGAAATGGAACAAGCTCACAGTATGTATACAAAATAAATTTTAATAAAAATACATCCTGAGAAAAACTAGAATTGAGTGATATTGCTTGGAATACTATTACTCTAATTCATTTTTTTTCTCTTTACTCATACCAATACCCAAATGTTAATTTTCGAGTTCACTTTCTATATTTTGTTTATAACATGTTGAAGTCTTTATTTAAGTAAAATGCAGTTCTTGTGAGTTTTTTTTTTTTTGGAAGAATAGATGAAACATTCTTCTCTATGTCTTTTTTTTTTGGTGATGTTTCTCTATTTATTTGTTTGTGTGAAGCAAAGTCTCTCCATGTAGCCCTAGCTCACTGCAAGTCAAAGGTATCTCAGTGCTTTAGTTAAAGGCATAACTATAATATTACTTTTAACATATTCATAGAAGTTTCCAGAATAATGTGTCTGGTTAACCTTGCTTGAGTAGTCTTCAACATTTGAAATGCTATTTGAAGGTTTTGTTTTGTCTTATATGTGCGCTATTGCTGAAATCTTCTTCTGTTATTCCAATTCTTCACATGGAGGCTTTTATTCTAAAACTAGCCATTGACTATTACCAAATGAATGATAAATGTTAGTAGGTAAGGGTAATTAATATTTATCAAATAAAATCCTGCTAGGGTGTCTATACCTAAATTATATAAAATATATTCCATTATATTGTTGGTCATATTCCTGTTACATTTTAAATATAAATGAAGCTAGGTTCTAAAACAATGTAATTTTCAATCTGGAGTGATGGATCATGATTTAGAACCATTTGTTCTTGCTGCAGACCTATGTTTACCCAGAACCCACATGCTGGTTCACAGATATCTGTAACACCATTTCCACGAGATCTAACCACTTCTCTCAGAAGTAACTCAGAGAAGTGGTTGGATCCCGTGGAACTGGTGTTACACATGTTACTCACACACTAGATATGTATGTTGTACACATAGACACATACAGACAAAATGCTCATATGTATAAATGTTATATACATATGGGTGTGTATATATACATATATATACACATAAATACACTGGACTTTATATTATGTCTTGTACATGAAATGATATTAGATGCTATAAATGAGAATAGTTTCATAAAATAATCAGAGACTGAAAAGAAAATGAAAGAAACCCTTATAACATCTTCCATATATATGATAATTTTATGAGTTAATCAAATCATAACTTAATTTGAGAAATTCTGCAATCTATTCATAAGGACAGGAAGAGTAGAGTCCATGCAATCAGTCTGCATGTGAGCATCCTCTTCAGTTATCACAGGTGTAATTTCTCTCTCATGGCTGAAGAGAGAAAAATGGAGGATTCTGGGGAAGGTCTGGGAACATTTGGATTTGCTTTGATCCTCACAAACACTGTCAAGAGGATCTCTCCTGAGCAACAACATATGTGAATTAGAAAGGTATTTGTGATGTAGAGTGTGTTTCTTAACCCTGGAACACAACAAAGAGACTTGGTCCACACAGTCGTGAACTTGGTGTCTTGAGTTCATTAGCTATGTGTTCTCACCCTTGTCAGCACCAGTTAACGATGTGGAAGGCAATGTTTCCTGCTGAACTTCAATGCCACGTCTCAGTCAGAACTCAACTGCAGAAACTAGCCAGACAATCTCTCCAGAGAGTAAACCGGGGCAACAATGGAAGAGATTAGAGTCTGGTCCTTCTAAGAGACTTCAGGACATGGATTTGACGCTGACTAGCAACTCTCCTATTTCTAAGTTTATGATATGATTTGTGCTTTTGATTAATAATTCTAAATTTAATTTTATACCTGAAATGTAGATAAAAACACATCAAGAAATATATTTTCAAACATATTCAGGGCTTACCTTATTTATAATGCCATAAACTTCAAAAACTACTAAAAAGCAGTGGCTAGCAATTAGAATATTTAATTATATTTTCACATGATAGAAATTTAATATAATTTAGCTTTTTTTCATGGTTTTACTTATTTAATTTTTAATAAATTTAAATATATTTTTGAAATGAAAATATTATTGCTATTAATATTTTCTTTTTATAGATGAAATTTATCCAAACCACATTATACAAATCATAATCTAAAATCATCTTTCTGAAACTAGTATTCAATATCAGAATATATTACAGAATTTATAGAACAGAATGATGCAATAAGACCTGAGAATAATCATGCCCCAATACAATCTTTTTTATTATAGTGACTAAAAGACAGAGTTAGTTAAAGATAAAGATATAGGAAATATTTTTATTTTTCCAAAGTTACGGTAAACATATGGATTAATGTCATAAGAAATCTGTGATATTTAGAAATTTATTCAAGATTCTACAGTACTATTATTAACTGAAATATGTAATAAATTAAATACTTTGGTCATTCCAGAAGAAAATCTGCTTAAACAATATTCAGTAGCTATTTGAGTAATATTAATGGGCAAATATTGTAGAGTTCACATCATTTGTGGAACCACTTTGGTTTTGAGTTTGTAGTCTTGAAGTCATTTTCTTGTTTATAGAAACACTACTTAAAATCTTTCTGCTTGTATATGTTTTCTCTGTAAAATCAAGCATAGTTGAGTAAAAACCATTTCATATAAAAGTGTGTCCATAGATGGGAACTGACGCTAACAGTTTCATGTGTTCCAGTGCAGACAAAAATTAAAGAAAACTTCACATAGAGCTTCCCTTGAATGTCCTAGGATTGTGATATCCATTAGCAAGATGTTCATAAGATTATCACAGTTAGGCTAAACTCCTAGCTGGACAGAAGAGGCTTTATTATTTTATTTGTATTCACAAAACTGATTAGCTCTTGAGTTTATGTGTATGTATACATGAAATGGTGTCAATCAGAATAAACACATGAAAGTAGGGAAAGATTAGACAAAAATGGAGTATTCTGCAGGTTTTTCTACCCCAATACTTTTTCTTGTTTGTTTGTTGCTTTTGAGGCTCAGAAGTTTTAGGCAAGAAAGATCATGATTGAGGTGTGAAAATTCAAATAGCAGTTAATTAGTTTAGTTAGACTGTTAACAGCAACATAATGGGTTCTCAGCTTTTCCTCTTCTTTATTCTCTGGCTTTAGGCAATAATACACCAGTACTTCTTGGGCAAGTTATTGTGTGCAGTTTCTGAAAATGAAATGCTTGCACACTTAAGCCCAATCTAATTAATTCAATTTATTGAAATTGTTTATTCTTCTCAATTTCAATTGAGCCTACCATGACCATTGTGGAGCTCATTCATTCAGCATTGTCTTTGATGTCAAAGTAATTCATCTTTCTTTCCATTGGTTAGAGAAGAAAAATTATCTGTTGAACATTATGCAATTTAAAAGCACAAAATTTACCAAAGAAAGCTATGTTTGGTGATATTTATCTGCACATATGTCTTTAAATTTTCTCTCTAATATTTTATGACTCTTAATTTTCTTTTTTTATTTATTTTATTTTATTTTTTTATTGAGAAAAGGAAAAAAAGTTTCCCCCTCCTCCCAGCCTCCCATTTCCCTCCCCCTCCTCCCACCCTTCTCCCCCTCCCTCCCACTCCTCTCCCCCTCCCTCTCCAGTCCAAAGAGCAGTCAGGGTTCCTGGCCCTGTGGAAAGTCCAAGGTCCTTCCCCCTCCGTCCATGTCTAGGAAGGTGAACATCCAAACTGGCTAGGCTCCCACAAAGCCAGAACATGAAGTAGGATCAACCCCCCGTGCCATTGTCCTTGGCTTCTCATCAGCCCTCATTGTTCGCCATGTTCAGAGTCCGGTTTTATCCCATGCTTTTTCAGTCATAGTCCAGCTGGCCTTGGTGAGCTCCCAATAGATCAGCCCCACTGTCTCAGTGGGTGGGTGCACCCCTCGTGGTCCTGACTTCCTTGCTCATCTTCTCCCTCCTTCTGTTCCTCATTGGGACCTTGGGAGCTCAGTCCAGTGCTCCAGTGTGGGTCTCTGTCTTTATCTCCATCCATCACCAGATAAAGGTTCTATGGTGATATGCAAGATATTCGTCAGTATTGCTATAGGATAGGGTCGTTTCAGGTTCCCTATCCTCATCTGCCCAAGGAACTATCTGGGGACATCGCCTTGGGCTCCTGGGAGCCACTCTAGGTTCAAGTCTCTTGCCAGCCCTAAGGTGGCTCCCTTAACTAAGAATTGTGCTTCCATGCTCCCCTATCTAGCCTTCCTTTATCCCAATCATCCTGTTTCCCCAAGTTCCCCCCCATCCTCCCCTTCTCACTTTTCTCTCCCCATCTCCTAATTTTCTTGTACTTAACACACTGGAGAAATCTAAATAAAAGAAACTGAGTGAGTGACCTATTTTCCATCTTTCGATAAAGTTAGGGTGAAGATTTGCTCAGATAATTTCTATTCCTTCCTATTATGGAACTATGAACAAAAGCCTCATTGGTTCATCATAAGGAACTCCTTGATTCCTAGGAATAAGTATACACTGCCTTTTTGTTTGTGGGTTTTTTTTTTTTTTTTTGATTTTCGAGACAGGGTTTCTCCGTAGCTTTTGGTTTCTGTCCTGGAACTAGCTCTTGTAGACCAGGCTGGCTTCGAACTCACAGAGATCTGATGGAGGAAGGCCATTGGTTAATTAAATAAAGAAGCTGCTTGCCCTGATAGGTTAGAACGTAGGGGGAGGAGTGAACGGAGCAGAATGCTGGGCAGAAGAGGAAGTGAGCTCAGAGACTCGACAGCTCTCCTCAGGGGCAGATGCCTCAGAGAGACACGATGCTCCACTCTTGCGGGCAGAGGCAAGAGCTCTGCTCTCTGAGGCACACACGATGAAGCTCCGACCCAGGATGGACGTAGGCTAGAATCTTCCCGGTAAGCACACCTTGGGGTGCTACACACAGATGATTAGAGATGGGCTAGTCCAGGTGCGAGAGTTAGCCTAGAAGAGAATGGGCAAGCAGTGATTAAAAGAATACAGTGTCCGTGTAATTATTTCGGGGCATAAGCTAGCCGGAGGCGGCCGGGGTGCTGCTGGGGACTCAGCCCCGCTGCACCTATTACTACAGAGATCCTCCTGCCTCTGCCTCCCGAGTGCTGGGATTAAAGGCATGCGCCACCACCGCCTGGCTCTTGTTTGTGTTTTTGAATTACTCAATAGTGACCTATCAAATTCTTCTCCATCCAAAGGACTGTACAAGCACACTCTGATAGGTGAGTATGAAACAGATTTAAGATGTTGGGGAATTACAGATGTCCACAACATGCTGGCTTCCTGCCATTCCTTTATGAAAAGTTTGAACAAGTTATCTACACATTAACACTTGGTCTCTAAAAAGTAGAAACTGTCTGAAATGCTTGTAAGATATAACGTGGTACAGTCTAACTAGTGAAAGACCCAAACATAATAATGCCGTCTCTACAGTTGTGAGTGCTAACTTGGCCATCCAGCCTCTACTTTATTAGCCAATGCCAGAGAAAGAATGGAAATAATGTAACCAGTTAACGATGCATACATAATCCTAAAAGAAGAAATTCACATTGTCATGCATGCACAGCAGGGCAAGTCCAGGACTTTTCAAGAGAGTTGTCCTTTGTCTTTCTCTTCAGTCTTCTAAAAGTCTCATAATAATATTTCCAAGATGCAAAATAAATATACTTCAGTTGACTCCAATACAACAGAGTATTATGACTGGCCACAATTAACATCATGGAATGGCATAGGATAAGAATTACCTTTCTATATCCTCAACACTCTAAAAGAAAATATGATTAAAATACCCGGGTTATTTTGGAAGGAAACGAGAGTGTAGATGAGACAGGAGGCAGTAAAACAGAGCAAAATGTTTGTAGACCTCAGTGAAAAGCTACAATTGCAGGCATCTGCTCTCAGAGCGCCCACCCTACAACACTCACTGCTAAGCCTCTGCACTTCTGTGAGTTCTAACTCAAAATCTGCACCTTTCCTTTCCTCCCTTTCTATCAGAGCTTTGGATACTTGCCAAACCACAAGAAAGTGTCCCTGACATCCCGGACTCTCACAAGATTTCTGCGAAGAGCACCGCCCCCTGAGCCTTACCCCTGCTTGCTGGGCTAAAGTAACGAACTTGCTGGCTTTCTTGGCTGTAACCCCAATAGGCACAGTTTTTACTCTTCTCGCTTTTCTTCTCTTGTTGGCTGCTGAGATTTAATTGGCTGCCCTGTTGTTGTTCATAGATTTTTTGCTTTTTCTAAATTCTAATAAAATTGTGCTCAAGCTTCATTCACAGTCCGTTTTTAAATTCTTTTAGAAGTGAGACTGTAAACCTACAAATAGGAACTCCTTATTTACTTAGTAATACCTGCGACACTAGGTCAGCTTTCAAAATTGATACATTCTGCATACATTCTCTCTGAAAGGCTGATGGAAACCATTCAATTATCATGGAAAAAAATATTAAAGTGTAAAGAGCTGTGGCACTTGGCAATACATCAAGGGAGAGAAAAGAAAATACTGGAAACTACTAAATTTCCTTTGTATACTTAAAGGTTCTCTTTGCTATTCTCATTTGCTGACAATAACCTGAGTATGGATTAAGCAAATTAATCTTTGACATAATAAGCATGAATGAAGTTCATTTTTTTAAAAGAAAATACATCATTTTATTGAATGTCGGTTGAATTCAGCCTCATGTGATTAACCCCAGTTAGAGACTTAGAGATGCCCACGAGGCAAGACTGTACTTCAAGTGCGCAGTCAACCTTCTCCCGGGTTATGAGGGAAGAGAACCAGGGGTACAGTCCACCATCACCTCTTCTTGTTCTTTGCTTCTGTTTTAAGCCATCTTCTACACTAATTCCATGGCAGTGATTAAATTATCAACAAGCTCTTATGAAAGATAGATATTTTTAGTAAAAACCTTGTCTCTGAAAATACTTGGCTTATGTGAAAGAATTCTTGCCCACGCCCATATTCTTGAAAGCTGGGAAAATATACAATTTGGAAGAGTGTCGATGGTGACAAATTCAGTTATCTCCAAGACATATACAGGCCGCTCAGGTCTTGCAATCTATTACCACATAGCATAATGCTGTCTACATGGACCAGGACGGAAATACTTCATTTCACTAGACCACAATCTTATAAGACAGCCTTGTCATTCTAATTTGTCACTCTTGGTCTCCTGTATCTCATTGAAGACTCATCTCCTCAGCCAAGTGCCATAGGCTACTTCTCTCAGAAAAAAAAAAAAATTCTATCACGCTGAATAGAAAAAGGAAAGTCACAAAGAGAAACTTTGTGTCTCAAGACACTCCCAGAGATTCCATTCCCACAGGCATAGCAGGTGGCATAAATACAATTTAAACTGAGACAGAAAGAATGAATTGTTGCCTCTATTCCCTGTCTCCAGTGTCTCTGGGAATGTTATATCTGCTGCTTCTACACAGCTATTGATTTGCTATCCCTTATCATCCACAGAGCAAAAGGAAAGAGACAAAAGGAAATAGAATATAGAAAGGCCACTGTCTGATATGTGGTCTGAGTCTGAAAGAAATAAAGCAATTATGAATTAATAAGGACAGAAAGGCTTCATCCTTCAGGAAATCTTCCTGTTGACTGAGGAAACAAGCCACTGTTTTAGAACACTTCCAGTCTGCCCCAAGATGGGGTGTAAAAATCCAAGTCATTTTTATTAGTATATTTTTGTCTCCTTCCTAGCTTTAAACCTTGTAGCACTTAATAAATATGATAAAGATACTACCATTCCCTGTTGGTGTATTTCTCCATAGCCCTTTGTTTAAGACTTAAAAAAAAAAAAGATTCTGAGAGTCTAGCTAATAGTGTTAGCCTTGCTTTCTATCTTAGATGAGAACAGCAAGCATAGATACTCCCTGAGATAGGTATAACTCCTTAAAATAAATTGGTTACACTATTTAAATCTAGAAATAGAACAACATATGCTTAATGATGCTTAACATAAGTTTCTTTTATTACAATTATTCTACTGGGCACCATTTAAAGGAATTTTGTCGACATCAGATTGGAATCTGGTTCACATCACACTTGCCGTTTTCATCTGAATTGGAAAGGAAGATCACAGAGAGAACACTTGCTCCTTGGTCTCTTCTGACTTTCTTTTTGTCCTCTTCCTTTATGTGACTGGTGGCTTAGTTAGTGAACTTCTGGGCACAGAGTGTAGCAACAGTCTTCCCGCACTGCTTGGAACATGTAGGGATTTGGTAATGCCCTTAACTCTGATTGTCCTCTTTAAAATGAAAGACAAAAAAATTTAACTGAACTTGAAAGAACAAAGAGAGCTAATTTTAACCTAGCTACAGAAAACCTTTGCCATGTGCCCTGATTTTCTTCATACTTCCATGGGAAATTCTTACATTGAGGTGTTAAACTGAAATGACTCCATATTTGTGTGTATGTCCATTCCATTGTCATAAAACATTAATGAAAAGTTAAAAATCATTGTTTAAGGACTAGAGAATTCAAATCAAGAACACTTAGTTTTGTTCAAATGCCTTTCATATATGTCAAATTACTATTAGATCATAAATGTCTAGAAGTCAGAGAAAATTCATGCTAATCTAGGTGCCATTGGGTACTTATCTACATATTATTAGGTGTGTGGTAGGTCTTTAATTGGTAGGGGTATAAGGAGAAAAGGAATAAAAATGAATAATATGTTAAAGACAAAACCTATAAGATTTGATTCCAGTAACACATAAAAACAGGCAAGTAGGTTTGACTTGAGACTTCCTCGTCTTCTGCCTCTCTCACTGTGCATCTGTCAGGACTGCAGCCCTGTCGAGACCTCGTCTAATTTACTTCTAATTTAAGAGTAGCATGTGAGAAAGTTCTATTGTCGATTTTTTACCCTTCATAAGTTTAACTTCAAAGTGAATAAATTGACTGTTTCATATATATGCACACAGGTGGGCACTACACAAATGCTCCCTGATAAAGATAGCTCTGCATCTGTGTCCTCACCTGCTTGGGGAACTATGGAGCAGCAGGAAGAACTACCCTAAGCTGAGTTTCTAAAACGGATCTAGTCAAAACGATGTGTCAAATCGTGTTGGAGAAAAGAACATGAAATTGGTTTAAAATAATAAAGCATTTCTGTGCATGCTACTCACTTGCCAACTGTATGCAACACATACAAATGAATGAGTGGTTGTTCAAATATGGATCTTAAAGAGGAAAATGAAAGGCTCAGTATTTTTCTCTTGGTGTATTTTTCATTTGTTTAATTAAATTCATGCTTTGGGGTAATTATATTAGTGTTTACACATAATAGTTTTAGTGACATGGTTTATATACCATAGCAATCATCCATGATAAATGAACTATTCAATACTACTTATACATTTCTATAAAGATATACAAATATCACCACCATCCAGTATTAGAACATTGCTGGTAATCAAATATTGTAACTGGTGCCTGTGACCTGCCCATAGCAATGCTCTAGACAATCAGTAATATAACTGAGTCCCTATTATAACTTGCATTTTTCTGGTTTTCTGGGGCATAATTAACAGTTTTGACATTCTTGTATCAATAGACATCCATTTTAATTGCTAAATAGTACAGCATGGTGTCATAGTATCACATCTTGTTTACCCTGTACCAGTCAATAACCTTTGGATTGGTCCTTTACTTTGGCTATTCTAAACAACACTGTCATGAGGAACTGTATGCACATCTTTGTTAAGGACAGCATTCCAATGTATTCTCTTGCATAGACCCCAGGAAGGGAATTTCTGGTTGATATGGTGTGTTTATGATTAACTTTCTTAACAACTGCTGTAGTTTTCTTTAAAGGACCTGGTTCATTTTACTTTCCCAATGCAACGAAGAAAGATTTGTTTCTACATGTCTTTGCCACCTCTTTATGTTTTGTGTCACTGATTAGAGCCACACAGCTGGTGTGTAGAGTTCTATGCTTACAGCTTTCCTTTGGGTTTCTCTAATGGCTAATTAACTGAGCATAGTCTCATAGAGCTGATGCCATTAATAAGCTTTCTCTGTTTTACTTTTCCATTGTTCAAAATTAGGTTACATACATTCTTTTAAGTTAATTCTAAATATTTTTTTATTCCTTCTGTCTTTCGCTTCATACATCTCGATCCTACTCATGCCCCATCCCTATGTATCCACCCTCTACCTTGCATCTCTCCCCACTAAAGTAAAACTTAAAAGAAAAAGAAAAAAAGAGAAAAGAATCAAAGGAAAACCATGTCATCATGGAAGTTGTAGTGTGACATTGTGAGTCACAAAATAAACCCTTTAGTCCACGTATCTTTACTTGCAAATGTTCATGGCATATTGTACTTTTTTTCTGTACTATTGAACAATTCCTTTATCAGATATATGTCTTGTTAAATTTTTCTTCCTGACTCTAGTTTGTATTTTCATTTTAAAAATCATGTTTTAGTGTTGTCAGTGATCAATATATGCTTTTGATTTTCCTTTATGGGTTTTCCTAGTTTTATTTGTTTGCTATGATTCAATATTCTAACAAAAAGAAACATAGGTCAGAAAGAGTTTATTTTAGCCTCAAATTTTGGGTTGTAGTTCACAATTGTCGGGAGCTACAATATGTGGTCTGACTAGCTATGACTATCACTACCAAAAATAGAGAGAAATGAATTCAAGCAAGTCCACTCATTTACTTGCTTTCTTGTGCTAAGGTCAGGTCTATTGCTCCACTCTTAAATAGTTCATGACCTTTTTCCTGGGGAATTGCACCACCCACATTGGGCTGGGTCTTCTCCACAGTAAGTATTAAAATTAAGAGAATTCCCACAGGCATGCCCATAAGCCATCTCAGTGTAAGCAATCCCTTACTGAGACCCTCTCTTTAAGAGATTACAGGGTGTGTCAAGTTGTGTAACAATCATGCTGATCATAATGTTTTTATAGCACATCTAGGAACTCTGACAATCTCAAGATGATGACAATGTTCTTTCTGTGCTGTGCTTTTCACTGCAAAATTTGACAGACTTTTAAACCTGATATTTAGTTATAAGATCCATTTCAGTTATTTTTCTACATGGTATGAGTTAAATGTATAACAGTCATTTATTTAGCTGTCCTTAGATACCTGGTTTTCTAGCTTCATATCCGAATGGCAGCTTTTCTGCCTTCACTGATCTTGCCATCTGCCTTGATCTTCTGACTCTGCCATGGATGGAGTGTGGCAGAAGCAATATATGCAAGAAAGGGAAATACATAACAGAAAAAAAAGATATCTACTCCAGTAAGAACAAAGCATCGTAGTTTCCAGAGAGAAAGTGGGCCAATGTAGTCAAGCTGCCAACAGTTCACTGGCTGGTCACTCCGAGGAATAGTGCCAGATCTGGGGCTCAATGACGGTCTTTGCTGTTGGTAGGTATGGTACCCAGAAGCATCTGTATACAAGTCAACCTTGCTGAGTAGATGCACATGTTCTTGAACTCATGCATAGCCTCAATTGTTAACCCCATGACCACTTTATTTATGGACCCATTGGTCAATGACAGGGATGGCCTGGGGAAAGAGATGGACTGTCCACAGAATGTATTATCCTATCCTCCTCTCTGAAGTCTCCCATTGATGAACATTTACCTGGGACACAAGAATCTTCACATCCTTTGCTGATTTGGAGAGATCTAGCAACTTCTTTCGCAGATGTCTTTCTCAACAATTATCTAACAAGGCACTTTCAAGGCAACGGCTCATCCAGTCACTCCATTAGCTCCAGCCCATGAGCTAGTGAGCAAAACAACATTTGCCCATTTTTACTTCCAATTAAAATGTATGACCATGTGTACTGTCTCAAGTTCTGCCCACTGTCAAGATTTCCCTTCATCAGTGTCTTTCAGGGCTGTCACAAAAAAAAGGTTGTAATGCTACAGCTGTCCACTTCTAGGCTGTGTCTGTCTATGTGTACATGAAAATGGTGATAATTTATAGAAGACGTGCGTGACCAATATCCCTTTGAACTAAGTATGATCCAAGGATAAAGGGTTAATATATATTTGAGGTAATACTGTAAAGGTATACTGCTGGCCCTGTCAGCTGAAAACAAATTGCTTCTGCTAGTCCTTATGGATAAGCACTGAGGAAAAAAGGCATTTTCTTGGTCAATAGCTGCATACTACATACCAAGGGATGTGTTGATCCATGAGGAGACCACACCAGTTAAAGCAGCTACATTGGAGTCACTGCTTGATTGAATTTCTAATAGTCAATTGTCATTCCTCACAATACATTTGTGTTTTTGAGTGGCAAAATAGTAGGTTTAAAGGCAGATGTATCTTTCAAGTCCTTGATGGAGGCATCAGTTTCTGCAACTCCATCAGAGATGGGATGAAGTTTTCAATTCACTATTATCTCTTGTGGAGGCAGCTCTAAAGACTTCCATTTAACCTTTTCCACCATAATCGTCCTCACTCCAGAGACTAGAGAACCAGTGTGAGAACTCTGCAAACTTCTAAGGGTACCTATACTAATAATACATTCTGGAACTGGAAAAATAACCACAGGATGAGTTTGGGGACATACTGAATCCACTATGAGTTGGCTTTCAATCCACAGTCCATTATCACCTGACTTCCATCAGCCCCAGCTTTCACTGGTGGACCATAATGTTTCTTGGGTTCTCCAAGAATCAGTGTTAATACAGAACCAATATCCTGTAGACCCTGGAAAATCTGTTTCCTTTCCCTCAGTGTACAGTTCCCTTGTAAAAGACTGCATGTCTCTCTCGGGAAGGGCTAGCAGTAAAACATTTAAGTACTTTATCAAGGTCTTTCCTCAGGGAACCCTGTCAATCTCTTCATTCAGGGTATTCTGGGTCTTCAACATGATGCAAATCTAGAAGCTAAAGGCTGAAGTGTTTTTTTTTTGCCACATTCCAATGAAGCCTTTCTCTCATTTGTTAAAAACTATTTCTGCTTATACAAATCAAACAAAAGTGCAGTAGGCGTCTTACCTATTTCATGCATAGACAGACCATGGTTGTTTAGTCACTGCCAAAGGTCCCCATGAGTCATTCCACCATAAAGTCACCTTGTCTGTGCAGCTCATTACAGGTTAGCACATTATTGACATTGTTTCATCTGTTCTGTCCATTACGGTAACTATTATCACCTTGCCGTTAGTGATTCAGTGCTATAACCTGGCCCTGTTATTTCAGGGCCCAATTAAAGCCATTGCATTTAATTCAACCAACTGAACAGCAGCATCTCCAGCTCCAAGGTCTGGCAAAAGGAGAAGTCCAGTAACAAAGCACTTTAGACGTACTCATCCCCCTTTCCCCATTAGGTGTCTTCTAAGATTAGTGAAGGGCATGATATCTTGATATTCCCAATGTTGAGAATTAGGTTTTACCCAATGTAATCTGCCATTGCAATTTCTCTGAGCCTTAAAAATCCTCTCATCAAAATGAAACCAAGGGATATCAAATATCTCCAATTCCTTTGCAGTAGGTCATCCTATGAGAAATACTTTAGCCAACTATTCATTTTTTGTTGTTTGTTTTTTGAGACAGTGTTTCTTTGTATAGTTCTGCTTGTCCTTGTACTAGTTCTGTAAACCAGACTGGCCTGAGGCTCACAGAAATCCTCCTGCCTCTGCCTCATGAATGCTGGGATTAAATGTATGGACCACCACTGTTCTGCTTCAAACAAATTTTAACACTCTTTATAACACTGAAATATTTCATACTGAATGTAGAATTTCCACTCCAGACCCATATCAAAAAGCTCAACAAGATAAATTTTATTTTCCTCCCACCATTATCTCAATAGTGTAGCATATCTCCTCGTGGGCTGTACTTTCTATCTCTGGTCTAGAAATCTACTTAGACTTAAGTCTGATTTATAGGTCTAAAGGCAATCATTGGTAAGTCCTGAGGACCATCAGTATGGTTTTGCTTGGCATCATCAAAAAAAGACACTACTGGTTTAGTAAACAAGGAAGAATTAATTTCCTCAGTCAAAGGTGAAAAAGATAATATTTCAGGGGGTGTGACCACGTCTTCTGCTGAGGACAGTTAGACTTCTTCCCCAGGTGATATAAATCCTTGAGCTTCTGAGGGATCAAATTCTTTTTTTCCTAATAAATGTTTTCATTTACTTAGAATCATTCAGAATGTCAACAAAACAGCTACATTGGTGCACTTACAGAGTGTTATTCAGTAGACAGAACAATAATTATTTTCATATAAACTGCATCAGAGACAACGGAAGATAAAATCAAACTAAACACTATCGTTCTCACATATAAGTAATTTGTTCTGTGAACCAACAAGAACCTCCTTTAAATTTCCATGCAATGTACAACCCCAGATTGCATGTACCAGGCAAGGTTAGTGGCTACTGAAAATATCACCAGGACAGGGCTATCTAAGGACACATTCAGTAGTGTGTTAACTATACAAAAAAGGACACTGTACAGTTTAAAAACAAATTTTACATAGCCTTACATTTCATTTTTTTCTTTAAAAGGACTAAGCCATGTCTAGGTTCAAACTCAGCTTCAATAGGGTCCTCCCATACATTCCATCCCAAGTTACAGGATCCATTCTTTACCAATTATGCCCTGACTTGAATAACACCTTCTGAGCCTGGAACTTGGATTTTTGCTGTCATTCAGCCAACCTTACGATCAGGGCTTCAGTTTGATTTCTGGCAACGTGAGCTCTGTGGCTGCTGGAAAGAGGATTCTCTTCTACCACACACTTAAAACCTTTAGATTGTGTATGTGTATCCAAACCTGGTCAATTTTATCACCGAGTACATTTGGTCATTCACAATTTTATCCGGAGATGCTAGGAGCAATTAACAAGAATCATTATTTTCCTTACTTTTTCACAAATTGTCAAACGTTTTATATACAGACTCATCAAATCTGTTGCACTTTCTAATTGTGGATTAGGATAATTCAATGCATTTGCCTCCTTAATTTTTTAAAATAGTTCACGTAGTCTGTTTTCAGTATTCTCTGAACATCTAGTAGTTTCAGTAACTGGAGAGGCTTCAGAAACTGTAGGCTTGGCAAATTAGTCTATTTCAGCTATTTAAAACATTCATCTTTATATTTCAGTTACTCTAGAATTACTGGATCAGTGTTCTCTAGAGGGATAGGAGCAATATAACCAAAATGCATATATGTGTATATAGCATGTATTAGAATGGCTTACAGATTGTGGTCCAGCTAGCCTAACAATGACTCTCTACCAACAGAAGGTCCAAGAATCCAGTGGTCCTTCATTCCAGGAGACTGGATACCTTAGCTGGTCTTCAGAGTCTTCAGTATACACTGGAATCCAGAAGAATGCTCTGGTGAGAGTGAATGAATGGACTTGCCAGCAATAACAAGAGAAACCAGGTAAAGAGAGCAAGCCTCTTTCTTTTACATACTCCTGTAGGCCTTTCCCTATAATTAGATTAGTGACTACCCTAATTATCATCATAGAACCTACATCCAGTAACCTATGGAAGCAGATACAGTGATCCACAACTAAGTGAGAGTGACATTCTTGTTCTGATTTATGTATTACAAACATAGTCTCTCACTGATAATTAGCTTGTGAGTTGCACTAGTTTGTAAATATTTTATAATGAGTTTCATATAACAAAACCCCCTGTTTCTACTGTACTGAGAAATTGTATCATATGCTAGTGTTCTCATGTTAGAGTCCTCCAGAAAATCTTCATAGTTAATAAAAAGCTTTGAGCAAAGCAGCAGGATATAAAAATCAGTAGCCTTCCTATGTAACAGTGACAAACAGAAGTGAGAAAGAAACCAGGGAAACAATTCCATTCACAATTGCTTCAAAAATAAAAGCCTTGAGGTTAATCAAGGATGTGAAAGATTTCTATGATAAAAACATTAAAACAGTGAGGACATAAAGAAAGACATTAGAGAAAGGAAAACCTCATGCTCATGTATCATTAGAATCAAAATCTCACAAAATTCAAAATTCCTTTGCCCTATCTAAAGCAATTTCCAGATCCAATGAAATCTCAATAAAAATTCCTCTGATTTTTTTTTTGGTACTTTGAAAATTTTATTAGCCATCAGAGAAATACATAAAAAAATCACATCAAAATTTTTATCTCACTCCAACCATCAAGAGATCAAACACTAGGAAAGATATGAAAAGGTTCCCCAAAACACTGCTTGTGGGGATATAAGCTAGTCTAACAATATGCAAATCAGCGAAGAGTAAAATAGATCATGTATATGACTCAGCTATCCCATTACTTAGACATTCTCCAATGGACTCTGATTTTAAACTTTCTTTTATTTATTCTCTGTGTCTTTCACATCATGCCTCCTGATCCCACCCTTCTCTCCCTGTCCCCAACTCTGAGATAAAACAAAATAAAATAAGAGAAAAAGAGGGGGGGGGGAGGGAAAGTCTCATCATGGAAGCTGCAGCGTGGCACAGTTAACCACGCAGTAAACTCCTTTATCTATTTATTTTTCTTGCAGGCGTTCATCCTAAAGAATCATTGGTCTTGTTCAAGGTCCCTATTCTCTGCTACCATCAACACTTTGGGCCCTCACTGGGACTCTTCCTAGATATCCTGTTGCTGCTCTGTGTTGTAAAGACCTGGGTCCGCACCACACCACACCACCCCACACCACCCCTACCTCTGTGCTCCAGCCTATCAAAGATGAGTGGATGTTAGGGTGGGTCAACACATAACCCTGGTTCTGGTCCTGGGTAGTTACAGGGTTAATCAGCCAACCAGCTTTCTCCTGCCTTCACCTCCAGTGTGAACTCTCTACCATTTGCTATTGTTCTCCCCTTTTACCAGTGATCAAAGATGGGCCAGTTCTCCTGCTTTCACATCTTCAGGGTCAGTTCTCCCACACCTACACGTTCAGGGCCAGCTCTACCGTGCTGCCCAGAAGAGATGCAGGGCCTGCCCTCCCAAAGGATGCATCTCGTGGGGACAGGGACAGCTCTCTGGTTCTTATGACCTCAGGTTCAGTTCTCACACTTTTTCAGGTATTGATGGGCTGGATGGGGGGGGGGCATCTCTGTGCCACTCAGGGTGCCACAAGACAGATGAGCAGTGGGAACAGATCTTCCATGCTCACAATTTCGGGGCTGGATCAACACCTGTGCCAACAGGGTTGGCTCTATTTTGCTGCCCAGGCAAGGGGCAGGGACAGCTTTCCCGAGTGCTGCAGCTACTGCAGGGACAGTCAGCTCCGTTGCCCACCAAGGGTGGCATCTTTTCCTCACCCTCACGACCACATGGCAGATGAGTGGGGGTGTGGCCAGATATCTTCTCTCATACACTAAGAGTTATCTCACCAGTGCCTGCCTCTGTCAACAGGGTCATTTCTGTGGTACTGCGCAGGCAAGGAAAAGGGCCTGGCTTCCTGAGTGGTAAGGGGGAGGACTAGTTCCTTTGTCTGTCACAGGCAGTGAGAGGTGAGAAATAGGGTATTTCTCTCCCACCTACACCACCACATGACAGACGAGTAACGGGACAGTTCTCCCATGTTCACAACTTCGGGGCTGGCTCATCCACACCTCTGCCAACAGGGCTGGCTCTCCTGTGCTACACAGGTGAGGTGCAGGGCCTGTTCTGAGCGTTTCAGCTGGGGCAGGAGCAGCTCTCTCACTTTTATGACCTTAGCTCTCCCACCGGCCCGAGGCATTGATGGAAGCACCTCTCCCCGACCCATGCTGCCATATGGCATATGAGTGGTGGGTGAGGTCTCCCACGCTCATGTTCTAGGGTTTGTTCACCTTTGCCCTTCTCAACAGGGTCAGGTTCACTCATATTTTATCTGCAGACAACAGGGTATGTTATTTTCATAGCAGACATTGCTTATTTGGATTTTCATTTTTTCTTCTTTATCGGGCTTGCTGCATATTTGCAAAAAAAGCCCCATCTTTTCAAAAATTGTAACTCTTTGTTTTATTTGTTGTAAATTCTGTACATTTCTGCTTTTGACAGTTTTTCTTCTTTCCTTCTTGTTTTATGTTTGCATTTATTCCTGTATCTCATTTATTTTTTTAATTACATGCCTATATGTGTAGTTATATGGTGTATGCATGTGTGGTGTGTATGTACATGTGCAGGTAGGCATATACATGTATGTTTATGCAAGAGGAGGACTTCGGGTGTCAACCTTAACCAATTGACCTAATTTTATTTTCTGGGACAAAATCTTTTTCCTAACCCAAAGCTTGGTATTTCTTCCAGGCTGGTCGGACAGTAAGCAAATCATCATTCACCTATCTCTACCTTGCATAGTTGGAGTTTCAGAAACACACAAAATACAGAGATATGGGTCATCCTTGAAACAGGAATGCCCCAAGAATGTCCCCTTTATTGTGTCCAGGGGCAGCTTATATAGGGATAGCCACGCCCCAGCCAAATACACCAGAAACCACTCTCCTGCCATCAGGAACTCCTGAGGGTCTCGTGCTCAGAGCAGCTGTAGGCACTCAGATCAGGGGAAAACAAGTTGTTTACAAGAAATTCAGGATCTGGGGGTTCTCTGCTCCCAAAACTTGTGTACTATATAACAGTCGCAAAGCATGTGCGGGCCTTTTGGCTACTGGATTCAGTTTTGGTTCCCAGTGCACACCAGAGGACTGCGGATCGTTACTACCATTTCTGTAAGTTTATCCCCCATAAATAAACCTTAGCTATACTCCATTCCAGGCTGGTGTGGAAATCTTTTGTATGGGAACAGAGTGCTCATTACGATAGGCTATGCATTTCTGTCTCCACACTGCTTAGTTTGCAATGAATATTGAAATATTGTGTTTTCATTTTCATTAAATTCAACATCCTACTTGCTAGTCCTTGAGCATTCTCTGTTGATATGTGGAGAACTTAGAATTGTGTGGTGGCTTTTCCAAGAGCTAGTAAACTTTTTCTTTCCTTTATTGTTTTCCTTCCTTTTTCCTTTTTCTTTTTCTTTTTTTTTCTTTTTTTTTTTTTTTTTTTTTTTTTTTTTTTTTTTTTCCAAACATGACTCCCCGTGTAACCATTCTAGCTGTCCTGGAATTAACTGTTGCAGATCAGGCTGGCCTCAAAACTCTGCCTCTTTTGTGCTGAGATTAAAGGCACCCGCAGCCACTACCACCTGGCTAGGAGACATTTTTTTCTCACTCTGCTGTTCCTAACAGAACCGTGGTCAAAGATAATTAATTGTTTAAGTCACCATATAGTGTATCTTTTCTGAGTGACTTACAGGATGTATTTGTTGTTATCATAGAAAAATAACATGAATATCAATTTGATGCTATTGATTTATAGTATTATTGAACTCTTTGTATTTGCTAAGATTTAGTTTTCATGTTTCTACTCTTTGTTCTCTAAGGAATGCTGTGATCTTATTCATAATGAACCCAGTTTTAGATCATTGTTCCTTTTATTAATCCTCCTTTAAAGGGTTTCACTCTTTGCTTCACATGTTCTGAAGCTGTGTTCACACATTTAGGAATCCTGCTTCCTTGAAGGACTGAATCTTTTGTCCCAATTAAAAGTCAGTCTGAGGACTGGAGAGATGTCTCATTGGTCCAGGGCACTTGCTGCTCTTACAATCTGGGTTTAGTTCCCAGCATCCCAACATCTGCAACCTCAGTACTAGAGGACCCAATACATCATCTCCTGGCCTCTGGGGTACGTGCAGTTGCAATTTGAACATACAGACATATAGGCAAAAAACACTCATACACATAAAAAATAAATACATTTTTCAAAAAAAAATTTCGGATAGTAATAAAACTATTTCTGTTCCAGTTATTCACATTGAGTTCCTTTCTTTTACGTTTAACCTAAGTATATCGCCATGTTTAAAATTAGCTAATTTTGAATGGTATGTAGTTTTATTAGTTTTTATATTCGTTCTAAAAACACCTATAATTTAAGTAGTAATTTTAAAAATTTACATATAAAGAAATTTAAAAATTGCTGAGATAAATCATTTAAAATGTTTGGAACTGTTAGGTTGTGGGAAAGTCTGGAATTTAAACATTTTGGGGTGCTGTTTTTGCTTCTTCCAAGGTTTCTTCAATTATCATTTTCTTTCTTGTTAGAGAAAATGTGATTCCTTTTTCGCTCATTTATGTAGGATGTCCTTCAAGAAATGTGATATTTTTCCTTTTACTTCTTGGAGTGTTTTTGTCCCACAGTCACTCTTTTCTCACGCAGCGCTGTCTTTAATTCCTGTCCAAACTTTCCATAATTTTTCACTCTTTGTTTCACCAATTAAATTTCTCTTTCCTTAATTTGGGGTGAATGAATAATATTACATTTCACTGGTTATCTGTATTTGTTCGCGGTTGCTTTTAGCTTATCTATGGAGTTATTTTCTGTTATTTGTTGTGCTTTTACTTAAACTTCTGTATTATTACTTATTAGTGCCTGTTTTCTCCCCCTGAGTCTTTTATGTTTTGATGGAACTCCTTATATTTTAGGGATATCTATCTTCTAATGGTGCATCTCCATCTCACATTTACGGGCTCTCTTACGCTTGTAATTGTTCTGGTTCATAGGGATTGCTTCTCTCCTTTGACAGTTTGTATGACACTTTGTGATGCCGAGAGCTAGTCCTCAGGGACTGGAGCACAGGGTGTTCTCAAAGCAAGCAGAATTAGTAATGTCCATATTACTTGTGTTCCCTCTGTTGTCAGTACGGTATGTAAAACATGGATAGTTATGGAGGACTTCATGTATAGCGGTAATAAATAGGAAAAAATAAAAGACCAGAATATCCCACAAGGCCTCAACCATATACAAAAAGCTACAGGCAATTAAAAAATTCTGATATAGCCAGGCGGTGGTGGCGCACGTCTTTAATCCCAGCACTCGGGAGGCAGAGGCAGCGGATCTCTTGAGTTTGAGGCCAGCCTGGACTACAAGAGCTAGTTCCAGGACAGGAACCAAAAGCTATGGAGAAACCCTGTCTCAAAAATCAAAAAAAATTTTTGATATTATGAGAAATAGTGTCCCCAGAAATTAGTTATTCAATGCCAGATTATCAGCTCTGAAAACATATCATATGAGTAATATTTTACAGATCGAGCAGGTTATGTTTAGAAATATATACATGTACATACATACATATATATGCATATAACAACAATGAGAAAGGAGGACCTGAATTTGAAGAAAATTAAGGAGGAATCTATGGGAGGATTTGGAGGGAGAAAAGGGAATGGGGAAAATATGCAATTATATATAATCTTGAAAAATTAAAGAAACAGTGGGCACAAACCCTGCAATGGATTCAGAATCCAGAGTGTGGGAGCTCTCACGTTAGCAGTGAGCCAGGCACGGTCTCCCATGGACTGTCCACAGGGCTGAGTTCAGAGAATGCATATGTGCAGTCAATTCCAGTCCTGGTCTACACATGTGGAAGAATGCTGTGGTTCAGTTGCCTGCCATGCAGGCTCTGCAAAGCAGCTCTAAAGCCTGCTTTGGAGCATGAGTATAAACAGTGGCCACATTTCTGGGGCCTGAGACATAATTTAACCCAAAGATGCTCTGGCTCTGGGGTTAGTGAGCACAGGGACAAACAGAAGGATGATAGAATTAGGGTATGGAACGTGTGTGTGTGTGTGTGTGTGTGTGTGTGTGTGTGTGTGCGCAGTAGTCACAGAACCTTAGTATGGGACCTGTAAAAGGTTAGATTTGGGGGTTCGCATTCATTAAGGATAAAAAAAATTAGTAGTCTCTCCCGCCCTCTCACCGAGTTCTCTGCAAATCACTTATAGCAATCCTTCCTGTGAATCTATCTATATGTCTATTCCATATGTTTTGCTCCACTGTGTTGCTGAGGGATTTTAATGATATTCTTGAGCTCTATCATGGCTGTCTTCATTCACAATTAGCTATCTGATAATTGTTGTTTTATTGTGAGGTTGGAATGAAAACCACTTTCATAATCTACTCTACTACTATTTTGATATGAGTGCCATAAAATCTTTTTAAAAAATATCTAAGTAAGTCGGGCGGTGGTGGCGCATGCCTTTGATCCCAGCACTCAGGAGGCAGAGGCAGGCGGATCTCTGTGAGTTCGAGGCCAGCCTGGTCTACAAGAGCTAGTTCCAGGACAGGAACCAAAAGCTACGGAGAAACCCTGTCTCGAAAAGTAAAAAAAAAAAAAAAAAAAAAAAAATCTAAGTAATTACTGGAAACCTGTCCTTGTTTTACATTGACCCTGCTGTAGCCTAGTTATAATATGTGGATGTGTTACAGAATGTCACCAGTTCTTTCTCTATAGCTTGCTTGCTAAAGACTGTGTGAAATTCTACAGTATGTATCTTAATCATTATACAGGATAATTCTTTGTAATACTTTTGATATTTGAAATATTAAAGTATCAAACACATTCTGTTATGTATACCTCAATATTCTTAGGATAATTCCAATATACAAATTAATGGGTAAAAGGTTATACTCTTTTAAGTTTTGGTTACATATTGTCAAATAGTCTTCCCAATAGGATATATTAACTTTGATCCTTACAGCTATGAGCAAAGAATAGTCTCTCCTTGTGCTGATATGCACTAAGTTACGCTGGATGTCACTGGGGAATTTGTAATGAGTGATTCTATTTTTATTTCTCCAAAGCTGGCATTGTTACAAACACCAAATAATGCTAAAGGATTATTGATAATGCTGCTTAAGAAGTGGGTAAATACCCACGGAGAGAGCACATCAAAGCCCTGGGCATCCACATGCCACAGTGTGTAACATATTAAGTGTTTACTCATTTATTTGACCATTTATAAAACATGTGGTAGCCGGATTAAACTGTATCCCCAAGGAGACATTAACTTGTATTATACTGAAGTATTTATTATTGTAGCATATGTAACAGATAATATTTGTTTACATTTTTAATTACTTACATTTCCAGCCAAGAAAATCTCTGAGGATAATGCTTCATTTACAAGAATGTCCTGGCAAAAGACAGCATAATGTAATCACATATTACCAACAATTTCATGACAACCATGCAGTGGGTTTAAAATGACTTCCAAATAAAAGCTTAATTATAGCTAGCTATAAAAAATTAAACAGAAGATACAATAATGGTACTAAAATTAAATTAAGGAAAAAATCACACAGTACATAGAGATGTGAATAGAAATGAAGATACTGAAACTAAATACCTGGCACAGTGTCCATTATGTACCGGAATCCCATTGTTAAAATCTAATTGCTCCTTCCTCAGAACACAGTGTTGGATACAAATGAACCATAAGGCTGTATTCACTAATCAGAATTAATGCAAAATATGGAGACAAGAGGAACTTCTTATTAAAAGTCATTTCTACTTTTTCTCTCTTAGTGCAGTGGGTGGAGGGGAGGTGGAATGAGCGGACCACATTGCATTAGTAAGAAGGCACACTTGACATGGTCTTCACCATTTTCCAATTAAGCATCCATAACATTCAGTAAATGGGCTGAAAGTATCTAAATTCAACTTTTCATATTGGTTTAAGGCTGTGCTTTTGAATGAATATTTTAAGATGTCTATATCTGGTGGTACAGAGTAGTAAATTTTTAAAGTGAGAAAATCATAGTGAAGTCTAAATGCATAAAATCATGGGGACATACAATCAGGACTATATGATAAACAGATTCAGAGCACTGAATGTTTGCATTAGTTGCTAAAACGGTCTCATGCATGATATATTTCTCATCTGTTAATTGCAGGCACGTAATGCCTCTTTACAAAACCGTCTTCAAAATGTAAAATATGGTAAGTCTTGTTACTCGAATTGGGTTCATCCACCCACAACATGGGAGGTGAGTGTTGAGCTGCCTGCCTTCTTTTTATTAATAGCACATATATCCCAAGTTACTAACAATATTTCTTTATAAAGTATTTCTGGAGCAAAAGAAGAGAATTTGGGGCAACATGAAGGGTAACATAGAAAAGGAAATTAGGTTGATTCACAAAAGACTGCAAGAAATGATATGAGTCAGGTGGGACTGACTTGTGGAATACAATCAAGGTAATCACAAAAAGCCATAGATATGGTTTCAGTGATCACTTGCTAGCAACTGAAACTGCTTTATCTTCTCCAAAACGTATGAAGGTATTTTGCACCCTCTTCTCACAGCAGACTGATGATGTCTCCCATCATGATTATTGCCATTTGTTTAAAGATGAAAGACAATGAAGTACAAATGTCTTCTTTTGAACACCTTCTGTCTCAGAGGAACAAATAAGTAGGATCCACGATATATGTTTGGTTTACTTGACATGGTAGCGTTTATTCTTCAGACTCCCATGGATCACTGATGCAAGTAAGTCCAAGGACCTAACACAGGCCTATTGAATCAAACTCTCTTGGGGCAAATCTGAGAGGAGGCATTTTAGATAAAGATCCAGGAGGTCCTTATTAAGAGACTGGAACTTGTGACACTGTGAGTCAACTGCAGAAAATATATGTGACTCTCATGGGCATTAAATTGAGAAGCAAGGTGTGCAGTTTCCAACCTGAACAAAGAAAAGGTATAATTTCTTTAATAATAATATACTTTCATCTTTAATTCGAGCTATAAGGTCAAACATTTCTCTTCTTAGTTTAATGAATCTAGTTTATTCAAGCTAACCAACAATGAAAACAACATTAAGTTTCTTACCTTTCTTACCCATTTGTGATAAAGAACAATAGCTCTATTAGAATTTCTCAAGATGATTCTGTTTTTAAATTAGCATTCTCTGGTTTTTTTTTTCTAGTAACACGGGCATAATTATTAACTCAAGCAAGGAAGTGAGGTTAACTTCCCTTGTTAAGGATCTATTCCAATTTACCTGGACAACTTTGAACCAAAACACTTGCTAAGAGAGCCATGCTTTTATGCTTCTAATTAGAAGTATAAGCTTCTGTATAGACATATAAGGTAAATTATGTGGACAAAAAGTATTTTTAATATCATACAACATTGAGGTCAAAGTGAGTCAGGGAGGATTTTCTAATAGAGGCCATATAGAAGAAAATATATTGGGTGAATAAACAATATTCAAAAAGTAGGAAGATAAGAGCTTTGCATAGATACAAGGAAGCATAAGAAAGCCACGAAGAAAGGTTCCTCAATACTTTTGTCCCCTGCTGACTTTCCATGGCCAAAGTCATGATGGAAACCTGGTGCAGTGGAAACTTCTTAGAATCTATGAGGGTGACCTTAGTGAGAACAATAATGGAAAATGAGGAGTCTGATCTGACCATCTTATGTAACCAGGCAAGGCTCCTAGTGTGGGACTGGAACATCAAAGCCTGGGATCGGCCACAGTCTTTGACCGGACAACCTGTCCTGCCTGTAAGATGTGCTGTGGTAATGGTAGCATAGAATTTGTGGGCATGATCAACCTATGACTGCTCTAACTTGAGGCCCGTGAAACTAGAGGGAGACCATGTCTGACACTGCATGGTTGACCAGCAACCAGAGGTATAACAGTCCAGAAATCCAGGATAGAACCAAACACAACTGGAAAAAAACGTCAATGGTATAATCCTAATGATGTTCTGCTTTACTCATAGATTGGGGCCTAGTCCAACAGTCATTAGAGAGGCTTCCTCCGGCAGCTGGTGGGAACAGATGGAGAGACCCACAGTCAAATATTAAGCAGAATTCTTGAAACCCTGGGGAAGATTGGAAGGATGGACTGTAGGAACCAAAAGAGTCAAGGACACCAGGAGAACATTGCCCGTGCAATCAATGAACCAGGGATCATAGAGGCTCCCACAGACTGGAGTGATAATCAGGAAGACTGTATGGATCTACACCAGATCCTATGCACATATGTTGTGGTTGTTTAGCTTGGGGTTTTGTGGGACTCCTGACAATGGGAGAAGGGGTGTCTCTGACTCTTTTGCCTAGGGTTGGGACCCTTTTCCTTCTACTGGGTTGCCTCATTCAGCTGTAATATTAGTGTTTACATCCAGTTTTTTTTTTTTGTATCTTGTTATGCCAATTTTGGTTGATATCCCTGGGAGGCCTGCTCTTTTCTGAAGGGAAACAGAAAAAAGGGGATCTGGTGGAGAGAGGAAGTGGGGGTGGGGGAGAGATGGGAGAACTGGTGGGAGTGAGTGGAAGATGAGATTGTTCTGTATTGTATGGGAGAAGACGAAATAGAACAAAAGAAGGAAAGAAAAAAGGAAGGGAGGAAGGAAGGAAGGAAGAGAAAGGGAAGGCAGGGAAGGAAAGGAAAGGAAAGGAAAGGGATGTGAGGAAAGGAAAAAGAAGGGAAGAGAGGGAAGGAAGAAAAGCACTTTGATTCCTTTTCCCTTGTTGATTTGTCATGACCAAAGCCATTATCTGGAAAACAGGACAGGGTAAATCTGGGACCCCAAATGTCCAATATGTACATCAAAATAAAGGGAAAAAAATAAAAGTGACTGTAAGTGTCTAAAGAAATAATTTTAAAAGTAAATCTTATGAAGTCCTTTATATCTTAACATTCACTGGGAAAGGACAAAAGCATGTCATTATTTTCAAACTTGGATAAAAATATTAAAATTCTAAATCAGTTACATTATGTTATTTCCCAATTAGAGAAGTACACAGCAAATAACTAGTAATGGACATACTTTTGTATTACATAAATATATAGAGAAGGGAACACAGAATACCTTAGTTTATCATTATTCTTCTTATTTCTTCCATTTTGGAAGATTACAACTTTAATTGTTTTATCTTTTATCTTTTTACCTTCTTCCTAATATAATTTTTTTAGTATGTTAGCATAATTTGGCCTATTTTATGTGCCACAACACAACAGATAAACTACCAATCATCTTTAAATTATATGATTTTCTTTGAAGAAAAGGTGTGACATATCACAGACAAGTTGTGATTTAAGAAAGAAATTTTAAGTTAAATTACTGAATTATAACATGTATAAAATTCAAATTCCATCAAGAAGAATGACTTCAAAATACTACGGATATAAAACACTCTTCAAAAATCATTCAACAGTAAAGATAACAAAAGAAAATATAAAGCAGATGGCAAAGACCTTATGCAGAAAATATGAGATATTAATAAAAGATATTAAAGACCTAACTAAATAACAGTATCAGGTATATAGATGGAATTGTTTTGACTTCCTAAAATTATGTATTCTTGTTAAGTTCATGTGCAGATTTAATTAAATCTAAACCAAAATCATGTTTTTTTTTTTGTTTTTGTTTTTTTTGAGTCAGGGTTTCTCTGCAGCTTTGGTGCCTGTCCTGGAACTAGCTCTTGTAGACCAGGCTGGCCTCGAACTCCCAGAGATCCACCTGCCTCTGCCTCCCGAGTGCTGGGATTAAAGGCGTGTGCCACCACCGCCCGGCCAAAATCATGTTTTGTGTTTAAAATAATAGAGCCTGAATAACTAGGCAGAGGCTCTACCACTAAACTACATCCCCAGCCTGATCTTGCCAGAAAACAGCAGGTGTCTAGTTGAACCTAAGGATAGGTCAATGGGAAGAAATTCATGCCTGGTACTGTAAACCTAACTCTCCATATGTCTTGTGGTAATGGAGTCTAGGGGTGAACCTACTACTGTCGATTTCCAAAACCAGTGTAATACCTAGCTGCATTCTAATTTTTTGTTTGTTTGTTTTTTGTTTTTCAAGACAGGGTTTCTCTGTGGCTTTGGAGCCTATCCTGGAACTAGCTCTGTAGACCAGGCTGGTCTCGAACTCACAGAGATCCGCCTGCCTCTGCCTCCCGAGTGCTGGGATTAAAGGCATGCGCCACCATCGCCCGGCCCTAGCTGCATTCTAATTACATATCATTTTATACACACAAACAGTGTATCTCTCAGACTTCATCAAAGAAGCTTCATTTGCATCAGATGGGTACCATCAAAGAAATTCATGACTGGTCAAAATATAAAGAAGAAATGAACATGGGATGCCCAGCACAACTGGTACAACACAATTCCCATACCTAAGACCCAGGAAAAATCCCAGAAAGAGGGTACATTATGATCCGTAGAGCCAGAAAACCAGGCTATCTGATGCAAGATAGTGTGTATAGATGAGATGGAGCTCCAGACATGAAATCTTTACAAGACAGTCAACTAAAACAGACCAGGGTGGTGATATCATCAGTTGACATACCAATGAGGATGGGTGAAATCTCATGAGGCCCCACGCCTAGATGAAGGCAGTGATAGACAATTAATAGCAGCTAAGAGAAGGAAACTCAGTCTTTTCCAAGAAAAAGCCTGATCACTTATCCAATCTAAAGTCATCAGTTTTAAATGCCTCTACATACAAGCAGCACTAAAATGGACTCAGCAGGTTATACACATACGTGTGTGTGTGTGTGTGTGTGTGTGTGTGTGTGTGTGTGCGCGCGCACGCGTGTGCGCGCAATGGTAATAATAAAAAAAGCAGAGATCATGAAGTTGAAAGAGAGGACTTGGAGGAGGGATAAGGTAGAGTTGAAATAATGTAGCCAGGCAGTGGTGATGCACGCCTTTATTCCCAACACTTGGGAGGCAGAGGTAGGTGGATCTCTGTGAGTTTGAGCTCAGCCTGGGCTACAGAGCAAAAGCCAGTTACAAAGCTACACAGAGAAATCCTGTCTTGAAAAACAATAGAGGAATAATTAATTCCAACATATATTATAACTATCATCTTTCTCTAATATGTATATATATACATATATATATAATGGATTATCAAGGACAAAGTTAATGTACTACTAAGTAGGAAAAGAAGAAAGAATTCCTTCATATTAGTCAATAGTAGCATTGTCACTGTGACCAAATATTTAATAGAAATAAATTCAGAAAGAATTTATCTCACTCATAATTTCAGATTGTATAATTATATATAACATATATTATATTTATTATGTTTTATAATAAATATCTTTAATATTAATATCATCCTATATTATCAAATCATATATAATGTTATATATATGGTATAGAATTTATTTTGTATAAACATGGACCAGTTTACCTCATGCTATCCAGGGCAAGGTACCATCCCAATGCACACATGTTCAGTGACTTCTTACTCTAGTTAGGTGACCATCCTACAACTCAACACCTTGAAGTAATTCCATCCTATTATGTATCCACAAAGTGATTAGATTTTCATTAGACTAGAGCTCTTGTGATCTAATCATTGACTCTGCAAACACCATCATAGCCCAAGCCAGGATGTGCTTTACTAATCGCTTAGGCATTTCTCAGTACAATCACGCTATAATTAAGCTTCAGTATCACATCAACATGAGGGGCGAACTCAACATGTCTACTACAGAGATAGATTAATAGACCAGTGCAAGAACAGAAGTGCGCAGAGAAAGAGCCCGGTGAATATAGAGTCTCCAAAGTTGAAAGTGTTGGATAGCTACTGCTTTAAACTATGCATAAGTAACAGTCACAGGATATCAGGCATATAACTTTAAGGGCCATTGTTTTGTTTTGTTCAAGACAGGGTCTTACTACTCAGCTCTGGCTGTCCTGGAACTCACTCTGGAGACCAGGCTTGCCTTGAACTCATAGAGATCTGCCTGCCTTTGCCTCCCAAGTGCTGGAATTAAAGGTGTGTACCACCTTTAATGTCCATCTTAAATCAATATTTTTAATGTTAAATTATGGATTAAAATCTTGATGTTTAAAAATGAAAAAAAATAAAAAAATAAAAAGCAAAATCTTTGTATTTTTGAGGAAACTCATTTGGCAGGTCAGTATTTCAACATGACTGCCCAAAGAAAGTTGAACAAGAACACCAATAAACGCACACACACACACACACACACACACACACACACACACACACACACACACACCAATAGACACACCAAGGGGGATGGGGAATGTTTAAATAGCCTCATATTTAGGAATATATGTTTGTATGGGGGGGAAATGACAATTTTTTTAAAAGGATATGGATTTCAGATAGAACAACACATACATTCCCAGACGTGTATTTCACACCCCAATGCATGATTCCTGCGGCTTGAATATTAACCGTAATTTTATGTATGCTTATATATGTGTGAGTATGTGTGTACTTTTGTGTGTATAGAGCAACAAGAGACAAATATCAAACTCTTCATGACAATATAGTAATACCTAAAAGTCAACAATCTGATTCATTAGACATAAAGTAACCAAGATTATATATAGTAAGAGCATAAATAATTAGAAAATATTAAAAATCAGATTGTTATTAAAGTGAAATGAGTGATATGCAAATGGGCAGAAGGAAGGTTGGAGGAGAAAAACAAGTCATCCAAAATATGGACAGTACTTTTTACATTTTAAGTTCATAATTAAGAAAAATAAGAACGTGTGTCAGTCTAGGGTGAATATGTATGACATATTACTATATATGAAGACAATATTTTTTTTTCGAGATAGGGTTTCTCTGTAGCTTTGGAGCCTGTTCTGGAACTAGCTCTTGTAGACCAGGCTGGCCTCGAACTCACAAAGATCCGCCTGTCTCTGCCTCCTGAGTTCTGGGATTAAAGGCATGTGCCATCACCGCCCAGCAGTAATACAATAATTTTATGTGCATTTTATGTATAATTATTTACGATGTTTCACAGAAGTCTTTAAAATCGATGAGAAAAGGGAACGCTGCTGAAATAAAAGGTTTATCGCAAAGTGCTAACTCTGTTGTGCATCGTCTTTGCGTTTTAATTGTTCCCAGTTTCTTGGTGAGTTTCTTTCAGCTTGTCTTGCTGTAAGGAGGTTATAACCACGTATAAAAATTTGATTTTTCCCTAGTTTATCTTACTAATGTCATATGAGGACACAATTCTTATGTATTAGAGATGTGGCTTGAGGGAGCCTACTGTTTCTATTACATTATGTTATTTCAAATAGTAAATACATCTCCAAATTTAAATATCATCTTTAAGAGAGAAACAGCAACAGGGATTTTAATGATATGCAAATACTGTTAAGTCTTCCAGGAAGAATCAAATCCGTGTGTTGTTTTGTTTCATGTAATTTTATTTTATTGTCCTTTAAGAAAGTATAGAGATGATAATCCATACTTAGGTTCTTTATCTGAAAGGAACAGTTTTTAATTTTTGTCACTAAAATGTTTTCCCTTCTGCTTGAAAAAAATGAATGACAGTTTGTCTTTCAAATATTTTCATTTTTTTCCCTAAAAATCACATATTTCCAATAAATGGAAAAATGTAACAGAACAAGGTAGTCAACTAAAATTGATGCTATTAGTAAGTAATTCACTTTGGCTCTCTTCCAAATGAATGAGTTACACCTGTTTAGCCAGTAAAATCACTGCTATTTAGTGAGTGAATCATGATGGCATTGCTTCTTTGCTTCCTTTCAGTGGTATAATATAGACAATTAATATCATTGCATTCAAAATATGCACATGCATACACAAACACGCAATATCAAATGATAGTTTAACAATTTATTGAGTGAGATGAAAATTGGGCAAAAGTATTTGCCCACAAGGAACTTGAAGAATTGACTTCACAGTGAAATTTCTCTGTAAGGCAAGGACTCAGATTAATAGTTTGTATGGATTCAAAGTCATTTTCTTTTGTAGTATTTAATGCATTTGTGAGTTTACCTGGTAAAAAATCCATTTAGTTATTAAAATTTTTTAATTATAGTATATCTAGGATTTAAAAATATTTTTTTCTCATTTAGATTCTCGTATGTTTATTCATTAATTCTATCTTTTTTTTTCCAAAGTAACATAAAGATTGTATCTGGGATGGAGGGAAGGCTGGAGAGAGCATGGACAAGGCTCTGGTGACTTATGGGAAACACTAAACTCCTGTTCAAAGGATTGAAATTCAGAGGCAGAGGAGAAAAGATAAAAACTGGAAAATAACTTAAGAAATAACTTTTAAAGCAATAACTTCCTTCAACTAAATAACTCTTCATTGGTTTAGGGTATAAGTCAATGCACAGAAGGAATCCAAGAAACTCAAGTGGCAAAGACCACATTCAGATGGGCAAAAATAAAGATAATGTGTCTATCCCAAGAAACAGAGGAAAGCACACACTATCACAGGGAGGAACAGGAGAAATCACAGGCAACTTCCCATTAGAGATACAACATCACAACGGAATGCCGTTTTTAAAATGCTGGAAAAGCCTGTCAACAGAAAGGGTTAAACTTAGGAATATATCTCAAAGATAAAAACAAAAGACATACACTATTATTAAACATAGTTTCTATGGGGAGGAGAAACAAGAACATATTAATGATTTGAACAAATTGAAATAAAATGATCCCATTCCAGCACGAGAAAATATGGAACTTTAGAAGGATGTGTTAGAGTCCCATTGAATGTTGTTCAGTTTCAAAAATAACTGTTACCTTTAGAAATTACAAGACTTGGCCACATTTTACAGAGATTACTGGTTTTACTAATAAATCCAAATATTCTAATTTTCAGTGTTCATATTCTGAAAGTAATATAGCAACTTTTAGTTACAATTCTGGATTGAGATAAACATGAGAAAAATCTAATGGCATATATTTGTGCATATTCCTTAAGGGCTCTGTAGGTTATAACCAACATTAAGCGAAAGCTAAATAGGTAAGTTTAAACAGAAAATGCTCCCAAATTATAAATTATACATAACTAAATTATGCTTCACTCTCATAGAACATTTCATAGATAGGTTCTCTGGGAAGTGGGTTTGTTGGTTCTCACTACGAGGCAGAAAGCAGTAAAGTCCGCTCACATTTCTAATCTTGCAGCTCCTCACATTTGAATAAAAAAATGAATTCCTTGGATAATAACAGCAGGTCAGAGAAAGTTTTCTTTCTGGTTTCCTTTAATGAGAACAGTAAGAGTGAACATGCGTACATGTCTCACAAATATGGAGACCAAATATGCAGCACTTATATTTGAATTCATCAGAAAGACTGACATTGAGATCCCCGATGCTGTGAAGGTGCCACCAGGAGCACAGATGAGACAGCTGTGCCTTCAGGTGTCTGGTATAAGCAGATGACTGATCTGATTGTCAGAAAATGCACTATGCAATGCTTGATCTCACAGTAGTAGGTGCTGCGGGAGCTCCTTCCTCTCCTTTAGCCAATAGCCGCTGAGATGCCAGCCCACTGGGGCATGGTCTCTTGCCCTTAAAAAAAGCGGCCACTTCCCTCTGCTCCCACTCTAGCTTGCGGCTCCTCTTCTGGCGACTAGGCTCCCTGATTGAGCAGAGGGCTGTTGTCTGGGACGGTGATCTGTAAGTTTTTCCCCTTTAAATAAATAGCTTCTCTATTGGTCATAATTCCAAACTGGTGTGGGATTGTTTGCGACTTACACCTTCAAGTAGGCACAGTTTTGCTATCCATGATGGTCTTACTTGTGACTTAGCATCCTTTTCCAAGGCTGAGTTCTTTAGTAGCAGACTAGATGTTTCTCAGATACCTACAGAGCACAGCTTATGTATATTGGGTTCATAACCACACTATCACAGTCCAGATGATAGTTTGCGTCATTTTGTAATAGTATGTCCATAATAGCATTATTTGATCTCTGTTCTGAGGTTTCCCCACTAGACTTTTGCCTTATCAATGCCTTTGGATTGGGAGGGAGGAGGAGAAAAGCTATCACTAACTTCGTTTGCTCTTACATACTGTACTTAGATCCAGCAGCAACAAAAATGTGGAAGAACTCAATCATTTGATATGATTCTTTCTGTAATTTCTCTAAAATTATTAGCAATTTTGATTTTCTCTCACTAATATTTCTTCACCCTTTTATTTCCACACATTTCCACATATTTCAATCCTGACTGAGTTTTCTTTAGCCTGAAATCGTTTTAGTTCCTTGCCAAGTGAACAATGTCTTCCTTTTCTTCTGTCCTTTAACTTTCACAATAGAATCTATAATGCTAGGGCCATCCCAGCCTCCATGGTTATGAGGACAGTACTGGTGTCTTCCTTCATCATCCCACAAGGGTTGTCAACCTACTCTTTCTCTGCTTCAGGTACAAGTGTCTCTTCTGGACCAATTATCCTCCTATCTTTGTGCTCCGAAGAACAGGTTTTCACTCTCATCTATTTTTCTCTCTTAGGCTAAGTTTTATGACTGGGTCATTTTGCTTATTCCTTCACCTTCTTAAATACTAGTTTCTGCTTCTTTTAGGGAGTTCTCAACTTCACATACAATTTGACATTTAATTTTTTTTCTGAATTCTGAGGAATTTTTCTTTACCTGCTATGTGTGAAGTACCAGCAGGTCATCAAGTTCAAAAACTCAGAAAAGCATGTCATCCAAAGAAAGAACAATACTTTTATTTTGAAGTTACAATTGAAATTATCTTGCCTCTGAGATATCCAATTACAGTGTTTTGTCTCCATTTATTTACTTCCACCTACATTGTATATATATATATATGCATATATATAAACAATGTATAATTCTGGAAATGATGTAGCAATAAAAAACTTTGTTAATGACTAGAAAATGTTTTTCTTAATTAAAATTGACCATTTTTCAACTTATTGGTTGCTTTCTAATATTATTTCTTCTTTCTAACATCACTAAAGACAATTGATAGTTATATATGCAGAAACTGATTCTTTATAAACATTACTCTCCTTGCTGAACTTTTGTCCTAAGTGCATAAATATTAGGGGAGCTTCACATTTATTACAAATTTATTTGTAAGGTAAAAGGTTTACATGACCATGATATCAAGGGAATAGGGAGGTATGCATGATGGGATCTTGATCTAACTGTAATGGTTGTTCTCCTGCCATATGAATACCTAGTGAGAAGAAACCATGGTATTTCTATAAATTCAACACAGTTTGTGTTGGTGACGGGCTTTGGAATGGGTCTTGACAGCTATGTGTATATTTGAGAGAATCTATACTTGCCTGAATTTGCTTCAACCTTTCTGGAACTAGGAGAAGACTTCATGACAAAGTAAAATATTTAATGTTATTCTAGAGTGTCTACCTACCTACCCAGTAAAGCATACCATAAAACCAAAATATCACACACAGAAAATATAGCAAGAATAGGTCTTATTCTAGACCAGCAGGCATGTTTTTCATTTAACCCACATTCTTGGCTGAGCTGCTATGGTTTATTCAGTGATTGAAATGCTGTAATTTCCTTCTCAGTATAGTGAGATTCAGTTTAAATAGAATTTAAGTGAGAGGGAGGAAAGTCACGCCTACTCTGTAGAAAGCTGAACACAGAGGTAGGTAGAACAGCTTCAGACTTCATCTATTGTAAAAGGGGTTATACTGTCTCCCTCAAAAGGAACTGGATACAAGTGACTATGGCAACAGGAACTAAGAACCATTGATAGTGGAGCAAAGTTTCTTTCCACTGTAATTTTTTATCTCTCAGAATATATCACTATGCAGTGATAAGTCATAAGAAATTTATTTATTTTCTTTGATTCTGTCTTGTTCTCCCTCTTAGTCCTCCAGTGTTTCCTTCACAGTTAAAAAGTAGCATGGTGCTTACATCCTGGCTATGCCATAACCATTTTCTATATGATCACTAATGTTATTTAGCACACTTGTTGAAGAGACTTTTCTAACAGAACCTTTGATTAGTCATATTTGTCAGTTTGTATGACTATAGATGACCTGAGAAATATTTTTCAGTAAAAGAAATTTTGGACATCTAACTGTCCAACATTCAATACTTGTAAATAATAATAATAATAATAATAATAATAATAATAAACATGGGATCTTCTTCAAATTCATAATTTAATAGGACAGTTAGCAAGTGAGCACATTATTACAGTATAATATAATACTTAATTGTAGAGAAGGGTACATAACTCATAGCAAAACTGAAAAATTGATAGTGAATAGGGTATAAATAGAAAATCGTTATGGCTTAGATCTTTCATTGCTTCTTAATTTTGTCCATTTGTTTATTTGAGACAATTCTTATGTGCAGCCCAGGCTGGATTTGAAGGTGCAGATGTTCCTATACCTTAATTAGTCTACCTCCAGAGTCTTGACATGTATGACCACTCGCTTCTCCATCTGTAAGTTTCTTGGAGAAGAAGGTATCAGATATGTGGTTGTGAGGATGAAGAAGAAATATTTTAGAACCATGTATATGAAGATAGCCTGTGCAGAAAATCCAGAGATAACCAAGTTTATTTGAGAGAACTTGTAAGCATACATTGAGTACTGCTTGCTAAATCAAATGTGATTCAAAATGAGTCTGGGAGACAGGTTGATGTACAATAATACAGCCACTGAGATGCTATATTTAGATGCCCAACATTAATAAGGTTGGACATAGGGGACCATGGGTAAAACATGTCTCTCTATTCTTCAAATTAAAATGGTGGAATCCTCACTGCTAAGTTGATTGAGTTAAGGGAAATAACTTTTAGAAGATAAGTAATAAAAAATAAAAGCTAGAGCTGGGCGGTGGTGGCGCACGCCTTTAATCCCAGCACGCAGGAGGCAGAGGCAGGAGGATCTCTATGAGTTCGAGGCCAGCCTGGTCTACAAGAGCTAGTTCCAGGACAGGAACCAAAAAAAAAAAAAAAAAAAAGCTACAGAGAAACCCTGTCTCGAAAATCAATAAATAAATAAATAAATAAATAGAAGCTAAAAAAAACCCCTCATGAGTGAAGTCATAATAGGACAAAAACAGTAGCTTCATAAGAACACACACACACACACACACAAATGGAGAAAAGACTGCTTAAGCACTCAGTGAGAAAATCAATGATCAAGAAAAAATTCCTCACCAGAGTATAACAGACTGCATTTGTGACCTTCAATGTCAAGATTAAATAACAATAAGGGAAAGAAATTTTATTGTTTAAGCCACCTAGTTTAAGTATATTTGTTATAGTATCACATACAAAATGGAACAATGGTATCATGGTAAAGAGCGCATGAGCAGCCATATACCACACTGCTGCAGAATATTCCTTTATGCTTGTGAACATATTTTGTTGTATAGTTTCTTAGAGAGATTTTTGCTCTCTTCTCTTAAATATGAGGCAATGTCACCTAGAGAGTTTACCAATAAATGTCTTTTGGTTCAATAAAAAAAAGGTGATTTTTAACAGGTTGAAACTCTATCTTTTGTTTCAGTTTGAGAGCCAATTTGTCACCATCATTGACATACTCCATCAATTAGCCAGTTATGAAAACAATACAGAAAATACAATTCTGTATATTCTGTGTATTTATCAATTAAACACTTAAATTTGTGCATTGAACTCCAAAAGCCATCATGCATTTCATTTCTAGAAATAATGCAAAAGTATTCAGTTCTTTAAAAATTATATCAGTGAGAATTTGAGGTAGATACAAAGAAAATTAAGCACTCAATGCTAACTTATAGGAGAATAAGACAAGATTCAATAAAATGTATTTATAGGTAAAGGACACTAAAGGGAAACAAAGGGAAAAACAATATGAAAACTCACAAGTATAAAACATAAATCATGGATATTTTCAATGATATGTTTTAATGAAATCAAATGAAGTATATCTAACTCTATACACATAGAGTATATTTACCCTGTAAAGCAACACCGAAACACATCTTTAGAAGCAAAACTTCGATATACAAAACCCTCAAACAATTTACAAAGGATTCAATAAACAAGCCTATTCTAAAATACACATTTTTTATTTTACATGGTTAAAACCTACAAAAAATAGATGCAAGCACAAAATTTGACATTTCGCACCATTGCAAACTGAAACAGAAATTAATGTATACATTTCTTTATCAACATGCAGACATAATAGAACTACAGAATATTATAACTGGAATAATTTTTAGATATTCATTCATTGCATAGATGAGGGAATGACACATATTAGTTAGTTTTTTTTTCTGAATGGCCAGCATACTGGAAGGGGGGCTTGCCTCCTGTGGCGTATGGTATTTTACTAGGAAGGACAAGGTAATATAGTGGAGAGTGAAGACTCATTCGAAGTTGACTCAGAATGTTTTACAGGAGATAAGAAGGGCATGTTTAAATTACTTATAAGAGAAAGTGTCCTAAAAGCAAGAGCAATTTAGCAATGGAATAGCTACCCAAAGAGGTCATTGAGGAAGCATCAATAAGACATTCCGAAGGATATTAAACATAATTCTAAAGGGAGTAATATAAGTGTCTGGCAATAACATGTACTGGGTACAGAGGTCTGAATACAATGACCTGTCATTTTCCCCACAGCCCTTGTGTCTATGATTCACGTAAAATAATCATGAGAGCAAATAGAGATAAGGTGAGCTTCAAAGAGGGGACACGGTGAAGCAAAATAAAACAGGACTACAGGAGTGGTATGGTAGCATGGAAGAAAACAACTCCTTTTTGGACGAAGAACCTATCAAATGGGGTCTAGTGACTTTCTGCTGCTCTCTCTACAGAAACCGTGGAAAGTTCCTCCATCAAAAGTCCCACCATTTTTTAAAATATGTCCTCATGTATAACAGAATCTCCATATGATTTTAAATCACCAAAGGCACATCAGGGACACAGGAAATAAAGTGTAAGGAAGGGACTTTTATAAAATGTTTATCTAGTCACACTCAGGGCCCAATGCCTTAAGCTAATTATAGTTTGTGTTGCAACAATAATAAAGTTGCAATTGAGAATTAAAAATGTAAAAGATGAGTATGTACTTGTAAATACCGTAATGCCATAGGCTGGCTGGTAAAAATAATAGCTTACAATAATATTGAAGCAGATTTCTCATAATGTTGGTGCCTGAGAAGACGAAGATCAAGCCGCTGGTACTCACAGGAGAGAAAAGGCAGGTGGGTCCTCTGGGTGTCTTTCATGGGGGCTTCACTCCCTTTAACAGCCCTCTCTACAGCCTAAGTGCATCCTGAAGGCCCTCCAGCTCTGTCCCCCAACAGTGACATGTACAAATATCAACACAAAATATTTCTCTCTTTTGCTATTGTAGTAGAAACACTCTTTAAAAATTAGTAAATATTTTGCTAGATATAGAACTAGATTGCTGTATCTTTTCATTAGAATGAAACAAACTATATCTTTTCATTAGAATGAAAACAAACTTTATTTTTTCATTGGAATAAAACAAAACTATACAGTCATTGATGATTTTCATCTATTATGATCAAGCAAGTGTGAATCTAGCCAGCGAGGTGATGCTGTTTCATCCAAATTCTACTTCACTTCTTTCTTTTTTGGGAATATATATTATAAATAATACTATATATATACATACATATGTATATCACCTAACAATATTATGGAAATATAATTTGAGTTTATATATAATATCCAACTGTATTTAAAACAGAATGAAGAGAAATTCTGACCTAAAAATATTAACAAATATTGACATAATACAGAAGAAATATGCAGATCAAAGCTGGCAAAATACAGTCCTAATCTTTAAGGAAAGACAGTAATATAATTTCAAGTAGATTAGAGAATTTGGAAAACAGAGTAAGTGGGCACTAGTTCAGTTTCTTCTCTACATCTGAGGATTATCTCTAAAAACAGCGGCTTTGTCAAAATCGTGTTTCTTGTGGTTGGGAGATGTTAGGTTGGTAAGTGCCAAGTTGAGGACCTAAGAGGGATTCTCAGAAGACACACTGGGAAGTATGCATTGCTGACACATACTTGCAATTCCAGCACAGTGAGGAGCTCACCGGAGGGTCCCTGGGGCTGCCTAGACAGAAAGCCAACCCTGATTTGTGACTTCCAGGATAGTCAGAAAACCCATATCAAAACAATGCTCCTTAAAATGACACCAGACGCTATCCACACACACTTCAAGCACACATGCCTGTGTGGGCGCCAGCATCAATTCCCACATCCCATTCCCTCCCTCACATTTTTTTTATTACAGTATGTATTACTCATGGGGAAAAATATCTAGAATATTTGTACTAATTCTTTTGAATGGAGAATAAAAAGACTTTGGGTATATTAATTTCAAATATTTTTAAACTATAAGATTCTTCAGTAATTCACATTTTTTATATTTTATTCAACAGATATTTTGAGAAGTTCTTGTATATTCTTGACACTGATAAAAGATAAATAATAAAAAAGATCCAATAATTATACCATGTATTTACCAATTTATCACTTTTATTCCATTCTATAGAACATTTCCCATTATGGGAGCTATAGATTTTGTTCTTGGCTCTGGTTAAGGCTAAGCTTATAAGTGCTATATTTTCCCATTTTTAATTAAAAGGGACATTTGTACTAGTTGTGTGTGCTGAGGAATCAAAGAGGAAAGAATAGAATAAGTTCACAGAAATTGTTTTTACAACATGATACTTTAAGACAAATTTTTAACCCTTTCTTTTAAATTCTGAGTGTAGCTTAAAAGACCAAAAGATAAGACTACAAAGTAGACAGAATTAGACAAAATAACACTACATTCACTTTGTATGTAGTGCTCTAAGAGAATAAATGGTTCTGTGATGCTTGCTGTGATCACAGAAAATATGCACGTGTTCCAGATGTTTTAAGCATTAACTTAAAATCAATATTAACATTTAGTTAGGCATCAAGAGACAATTTTTAAATGATGGATATCAGCATTTTGGAACAAGCCAAACAATGAATGATAAATGTAGTAATGCCTGAGTTTATTCTTCACTGAAGGCTCATGCATATGCACAGGGCTCAGCATGTTCCTTAGGATGGATGAGTGGCTATCATGATCACTAGCCATCTGCTTTGTCTTCTGGAAACATCTGAACACCATGGATACCAGTAATGTGACCTTTCCATTTACAAAATATCACAATGTACAGAAATAAAATGAGAAGACTAAGGGAGACACACAAGAGTACACATCAGCAATGTAAATATGATATTTTAATTGTATTTTAATAAGTTAAGCTTGCCTGAAGATCAGAAAAGCACAACAGAGAGTTCCTACCTATACCAAGGCTTGGACAAACAAAACAAAGATCCTGTCCTCAGAGTGACTACAGACTGCAATGCTCTCCAACAAGCCTACAGACTGCTACCCTGAGCTTCTGTCCCCTCCCACCTTATATTCCTCTCTAGTGCTGGGATTAAAGGCGTGCACCACCACTGCCAGGCATCTATGTCTAACTAGTGTGGCTGCTGAGATTAAAGGTGTGTGCCACCAATGCCTGGCTGGTATGGCTAAACAGTGTGGCCAACTTTGAACTCTGATCTTCAGGCAAATTTTATTAAAATACAAATAAAAAAATCACACTACAGCAAAATGACTTCAGGAGAGGCCAACCCAACTGATGAATTTCTGTGCGATGTCTGTCATGCCAAATGTAAAGTTGTAATTGTCTGTTGTTTAATCCTGACTGAGGTGAGCACATTCGAGATAGTTTTGACTTCTATAAGAAAATCAAATTATAATCAAGCATAATGATTTCAAATTCAATTTTTATAGTGTTCTTGATCTTCTGGAAATTTCAAAGTTGACCCAATAAAGAAACCACTCAAGAGAAGATAGTCAAAGAAACTTTAGACATATTCCCAGAAGGCAATATATTGCAAGGGTTTTAGAATTAACCTTCGCCTTATGTGGCATTGTGATGTGGATTCATAGCATACAGAGGGGAATCCCACATCAGAGTTGGGGAACAAAAGCTTTTGAGAGTTCATGGGTATAATGAAAATGTCATATCCAGAATTTTGAAGACTATTATTATGACTATTTCAACATTAAATTTCATATAGACAAATCTCAATTTTTTTACCCTTTATAGTAAGAAAAAATTTTATTATTTAAGTTGTAAAAGCTTTTTCATATATATACCTAATGATTCATAGTATATTGAATCTATTTTCAGTTTATTATATAAATTATATATAATATGTATTACATACATATATAATATAAATATAATATACAGATACACATATATATGAATATAATACACATATATACATATATGCCATATGTGTGTTATGTATTATATATGTAACATGATTCTGTATTGGAAGTGTTTACTGAGAAACCAGATCCAGTGATACCTTATTCTTAAGTACAGGGAGGGTCAGACATGTCAAACTCATTTCATTTGTGTATCATGATAATGGCAGAATTGTTTAATTTCTCAACCACATCACAGAAATTGTCTGTTAAAACTGGCGGCTGTGGCGCTGTATGCAGAAGCTCTTCCCTTTCTTCCCAAGAGGAAGAATGGCAAGGATGATCAACCCAGATAAATTTCTTGCCTTAGTGAAGGAGTTCAAGGAGCCACACCTCCAGTGAGGAACTTCTGGCTCTTGATGACTGTTGGTTCAAGGAGAGTCATCTTTCTTTAGTGGTGTGACTTGTGGTATGTTGCCCTGGTACAGTAGATAGTCATACACTCATGCTCATAGGATAGAACTAATTGAAATTGGTGAAAAAATAAAAAAAAATAGTAAAGATGAGGACATAAAGTTGGAAAGATAAGTTCAGAAGTGAAATGGAAGGAGGGACTGAGGAGAGGGTATGCTCAAAATACATCATCAACATGTATGATATTCTCAGAGAATAAATAAATTAAAATAATCAGAAAAATACATGTAATGACACAACTGGCTAATGTCTGTACTATATAAATCAGACTGTAAAGTGAAAAAGCTAGGTACAGAATAGTATATTCATATATGTGTGTGCGCATGTTTATATGTTAAAGCGTTTGCAAAATATATCTAGATCTCTTTACCATATTGACCTGGATATTTGCAAAATCATGACTAATATTACCTTTAGGACTCAGTTTCTTTGAACTTCAGCATCTAAATATGTCAAATGCAGACCAGTAGTAAAAGAGATCTCTGGGTTCAAAATTGATTCTATAATTTCAGACTCTGTTTTTGTAAAGGCAGTCCAATTGTGAGTGAGTGTGTGTGTGTGTGTGTGTGTGAGTGTGTGTGTGTGTGTGTGTGTGTGTGTGTGTGTGTGTGATGGGGCAGAGTATAAAGAACAGGTAACAGGGTGACTGTCATCTTTCAATTGATAGATCTCTAATCACCATTTTATTCCCTCATTCCCATATGTGATCATTCAACTCATTTGTGTATGTGCTGTGGTGAACCAAAGGACAACTTCCTTAGATATTTAAACATGAAATATAAATATGGTCTGGAAATAATGACATCAGAAGAGAGATAATAATAAGCAATAGGACAGGTGAGATGACACATCAGGAAAAGCATTTGCAGTCTGGTCTGGTGACCTGAATTCATGCCCCAGGACTCGCATGGTGGAAGGATAGGGTGGACCTCTAAAAGTTTTTTTCTATCATCCACATGCACACAACACACACACACACACACACACACACACACATACACATGATAAACAATCGAACAAATACATAGAATTAAAAGTTAAAAAGAAAATAATCAGCAATGTATGAGAAGTGTAAAATGTTTTAGCAATATTAGTAGGAAAGATTTGTTCCTACTTGGAATCCTATGGTGAGAGGGTTCTTTGTGATGGAAGAGGCCTTTAATCCTAGCCCTTGGGAGTCTGGGCAGAGCCACTTGTTGGTCAAGAGTCCAGAGTTTAAGATTAGTTCAAGAAGAGTAAGATTTCTTCTGAAAAGCAACAACAAAAAGGATCCTTGATCCAGACTTAAATATGGAGATAAATTACAAAATTAACAGTAATTGTACATGTAAAAGATAACCAAAAATGTTAAGAACTAAAGCAATTGATATTATCTGCACATCTGAATTTCTCTGAACATGGATTGATGTGTCATATATACAACTTGATATTTATTATAGTTCTCAGGAAATTCATGTTTTGTAATAGTAGGAAATTAAGAGAAAATGTAGTTTGTAAGGGTTTTTTTCCCTTTTTTGGATTTACTTTTACAAGAATGCTAATTTACAGTTTTATTGATTACTATAGAAAATCTAAGTATCAATATTACTTTAAGATGACCCCAAGGCCTCTGAATAGGTGTACTTCTGCCTTATTGATAAGACTCTCAATAATAAAACTATTCAGATGTGCAATGCATCAAACATGTTTGCTTCTTGCCCATTTTATTGCATTGATAGACAAAACTAACATAGGCAATAAAACAAACCTGCCTGTATATTTATTGCTTTATCTTTGGAATCGCAGCCCTTTGTCTTTTAAGAACGATGCAGTCATAGATGAAAGAAAGAGAAACTGTCACATTGGCGTGCGGTGCTTACTTGCTACAAATACAAACCAATTTTAGTCAAATAAAACTGACCTAACTCTGTGCCAGGATCCTAGACTTAATAGCTACTCCAATTTTCTCTGACATTTAAAAATTACAGAAAGAGGAAATTCTTAAATGTCACAATCCTCATAATTTTTTTCAAGTTTTCCCATTGAATTCGTAACTCCTCCTCTGATTCTCACCCTGGAAGTGGCTTGTGAGCCTGCAAGGTACCAGTGAATGTGGCATTCAGTGGAGTAGCCACAAGAGACGCCACTCACGTGGTGCTGGGGGTGTGGAGGCCAGCACAGTCTATGTATTTCCACCATGTTCCCAGGCCATGATCTCTAAAAGGCTCCACAACTGAATGGCTGTGCATGGTAAGTACGGAGTTAATTACATGAGAAAGACTAAGCAATTGGCACAACAATTCTGTCTCCCACATACATTTTTTCCCCTTCAATTCGCCATTGTAAATCAACTTTTAGCTACCTCCATGTGGCACATGCCCCTTTGCACTGAAGTGATTCAGAGAAGAGCTGAAATCACAGTGATTTTAGTGAGATGAAAATAGTGGAGCACTAAATGACACAAATAGAAAGATGAAGGAGAAAAAAAATGAAAGAAGAATAGCATAAAGAGGAAGAAAGGAGAAAGAGATGGAAGGCTGACTAAATTTATATCACAGGACCGCATTCTAAGGTAGGATAAAAAGGCCTACACCAATGGGACATTTTTCTGTTTCATGTTTTACGTACAAGTGACCAGTGTTTAGGGCCAGGGGGATGAACGTCTTAATTGCCAGAGTGCAGCAGCTACTCAGTGACAACACTGGATTCGTACCCATGCTCTATCTCTCTCTGACAAATTTAATCATTCTGTGTATGTGGATCCTAAAAGCTTCAGTGGCAGCTCTAACAGGACTATATTTATATTAAGAAAAATTTACATAGTTATTCTCTAACCCAAAAGTGCTACCTCATACCGCATGAATTCTTGAGTGTCCATCTGTATAACTTCTTTAGGTCAATACTTGCTGGTTTCATGTAAAAGCACTGGAATAGAGATAGATGTCCTCAGGAGATTTTCTTTGGGTTTTATAAAATCATTTCTCATAAACTTCTTTTGTAAAATGATAAAATAAAGAAAGGCTTCATTTAGTACTTTCTACCATCAAATTTCAATGCATACTCCTGGATGAAACCTGTATATGTGTGTCTATAGGTCGGCATGCACGTGGGGGGGATGTGTGTACATACCTGCGTATATTATATATACTAAAAGCACATGCTTCATAAATTACCATTGCTGAATACCATCTCACTTCATCCATTTTATTGGTTCTACATTCTGAGGAATCCTGCTGATTCTGTTTTCAGGTTTTTTTTTTTAAATCACTTTCTGACTAGCAACAAAAGATATTTTCCCTTCTATTTTTCTTAATTTAGAAATATAATAATTATCATCATAGAGGGTATTGGATAATGTTCTAAAAAGAATAATATGAGACTAAAATCTGAAACCTTATTTTCCAGTCAATGAAAACAGCACACTATTATAGAAACATTTTCTCTTAATTTTTAAAATATTGCCTAATCAAACAATCTAGAGAGCCCTGATTCGAGGGTGACCCTTTAGCGTACTAGAGGGATTTTATATTGGCTTGTCAGAGGCAGATGAACTTGTGCTCTGTAAATTCCACTGTAATTGTGTCCATTCTCAGATTTTGCTTCAGTTTGGTTGTTAGCTATAAAATTACTGATAAGTAATAAAACACAGGTCAAAAGTATTAAACCCTTGTTGCAAATATCACCAAATCATAACAAGAAAACATCAGCTAAAAGCTATAATTCCTAGCATTTACCTGTAAAAGATGACTTAAATAGCAGGACTCTCCCCTCCTGCTTAGTATGGCTTAATAAGATGTTACATTGCTCGGGTAGCTTGCAATTCAAATGAAAAGAATTGTTTCTAGGATCTACTTTAGTAAATTCCACTTGAGAATAAATTATCGGTAATTATTAAATATTCATAGAGGGTTTGGGCCATCTCATTTCTGTCTCGCAAGGAACTGCATGCCATGGAACCACGTGTCTCTAAAGTGTAATGAAGGAAGATGAATGCTTGTAATACTCCCTGTGGCTAATTCTTCCCAATCCATCGCCTTTCTTTAAAATGAAACTGTTGTGATCTTATTTATGATGTTTTAAGGCTTCTGAGAGTTCTTCCAAATGTCCTCTGACTCACGTTCCTATCTGAAACAGCAGCCCTCCAGCATTGGCTAAAACAAACAGGCAGAAATGGAGCCACAGGCTAGGGCTTGGTCAATGGAGAACAAAGGCAAGATGCTACGCTGAAGAAATTATTTTATCCTGGCTTCTCACCACATTGCTAATCCTAAATTTTTTTCCCCATTCAATTGTTGTCTCATCCCCCTCCTTTAATTTGACATATCAGTAAAACATGGCCCTCAATTCTCAAGATAAATTCTATGTGACAGTTCAAAGAAATGGTAGCATATGTTACTTTAAAAAGTTTCCTAGAAGAAAAAAGTTGTATAAAGACCAAAAATTAGAAAGGCTGTTTTTCCAGCATTTCTCAGTCAAACAATGGTCACTGTGGGCTCACTGAGAGAAATATATAGATTGGTAAAATGGCAAGAATGTTTCTGTCATTGGATTGTTATCCATATAATTCTTTGTAAGGTTAATTTTCCACAGAGCCCATCTGGGAAACACTGAAATAAGTCATATAACATTACTGCTGTATCCACTTTTAAATATGGGAAGCAGACGAGGGTTGGTAAAGGAGAAGCTATGTTGTCTTAAACAACTGTCTACCATGTCAGAGAAACTCCAAAGTGTTGTTAGAGAAACAATTGGTAGAGGTGAACATTTTCATTGGGAAAATACTTACTCCAGGGTGATGTGATAAATGACAGCTTCATAGTAATTGAAAATCTGAGATAGTGACTGATTGAATAAAATACTCTACTCTCCATTCTGAATTTGAAACTCTAGGATTCTAAGGATGTAGGTTATATCCATCTGTCCCGGTGGAGAAACATGAAGTCAACAGTGGTATTCTGTGTTTCTCTCAGAGATCCTTAAGACACATCAAAATGATTATTTCTTGTTGTCTCCAAAAATAAGATTTATGATTCTGGGTTAAAGGATGTGTTGTCTCAAAACTCATATGCTGAAATCCTAACCCTCCCAATCTGATAGTACTAGGCAGTAAGAAAAGTTAGTTTATGAATGTGGACCAGTTATCAGGACCTTACCACTCTGAGGTCCTAATAACTATACGAGAGGATTTTCTCAGTGTGTCATATGAGAATACAAGAAGACATCTTGCTCTAAAGCAGGAAGAAGAATTTCACCAAACATGTTGGTACCCTGGTCTCTCTTATCTTGTAGAACTTCAAGAAATCATTATGGTTTAAATTATCCTGTCTACAGAATTCAGTCATAAAAACTTCAGCTCAGAAAAGGGGTTTTTGCAATGTATTTATTAAGAAAGCACAACACATATTTATTCATGCAAAGTAATAGTGAAAAACTATTTCAGATGTGATGTGGAAACTCTACAATGCATGATTTCAAATGTCTGGAAAAGTTGGAACCATGTCAAATTACATGTATGAGTAAAGTCTTCTCACATTAGATGTAAATCATCATATAATTTTATGCTAGATCTACATACATGTACCCAAAATGAATTCATGAACTTTGAGCATTTGTTTTTTAATATTTATAAATTTTCAATGTAAAAGCACTATTTTTTTTGAACATTTGTGAGGTAAAAACAATCTCCAGCATCTCTGGTCATAGGTATCTCTCTATTTTTATGACTACATGTTGCTCTCAAAGGATTTAGCATATACTCTCATCCCAGGACATTATGAAGAAAGCAAAGTCAATGTTATATAGACATTTTCAGTAGTACTGTTCTAACAGTATCCTACAAGTCCATAGCATGAGAAGAATTATTAGACCTTTTCCACCAAACAAGTTATATTTTATTCTGTTTTATTCTACATTTGACTTTATCAATATGTTATTTATCTGAGTGGCATTTTGCCTTCTTGATATATGATTCTCCAATAATGGATCTCACTCAAGAATTATTCCTTGAAATTTAGTATAAGAGCATTCGTTCCTCCAATCCTGGTGGAGATTATTTATTTTGTTGTATTTCTTAATATAGTAGTGCAATATGGTTAGAAAGCATAACAATGTGTTCATATATCTAATTGTGTAAGTTCTTTTATTACTCATGTAGGGACTAGCAAGATTTGATTAGCACCAATGTCAGTGTCTGGTATGTGATATTGAAAAGAGAACTGCAACTGAGAGTCAGAAGACATGAATAGGGCCAATTATTTAGCATTGAGCGTTTTCATCATTGGCTAACACCCACTGGTCAGGAGTCATTGCTTGTATCACATACTGGGTTATATATCCAGCTCATCTCTCCCTTCTTACACATTGTTGAGCTCATTTAAATCCCCCTAATCTGTCACCAAGGCACTTGGTAAATCACTAGTCGTCTGTATAACATGGTTTAGAGGGAGATGAATTGAAGCTCAAGAAATAATGACTGTATAATACTGTATGTGAAGATAGTCTACTTTTTGCACAAGTTACAAACACTGGAATCAAAAGAACCAAGAAATCACCAGTAGAACTTACCTTCTAAACTATTTTAATGATATTCAAATTTACACAAAAAGTTATGATTCGTGTTTTATATAAAATGACCAGAGATTTGCATCTTTTGTACGAGGCTGCTTCTTTGTTTCCAGCTGCCCAGAACCGAAATAATCACACGGAAACTGTATTAATTACAACACTCCTTGCCTATTAGCTTATGCATATTTCTAACTCACACTTATATCTTAAGTTAACCTATTTCTCTTATTTAATATTATTACCATGAGGCTCGTGGCCTACTGGCAAGGTTCCAGCTGGTGTCTTGCTTCTTTCTCCTCTGACGGCTCCATGGCATCTCACCGACTCCACCCTCTTTCTCCCAGCATTCAGTTTTTCCTGCCTAGCTTTATTCTGCCCTGCTATAGACCCAAAGCAGTTTCTTTATTCATTGATCAACAAAAGCAACACATAGAGAAAAGAACTTCCCACACCATCCATCTAGATCTACTTTTCTTGGATACATTTCAATGAAATAGAAAATAAAAGAAATGGGTCATATGATTGCCTTATTGCTTCTTTTTCAATAATAATCTGGCTCTAAATAGTTTATATGTTTAGTTTATTTTCTTTAATATGCAGGAAAATTGGAATGTCCATGGCTATATTTGTAAGTTAAATATTTTTCTAGTCACAGATAACTAATGGATGAAGTGGTAAGTTGTCATGAGAGTATTTCATTTTAAGCATGCAATTTAAGAGTGACTTAGCTTTTTGTTTTGGGATATATGTAATGATCGTCATGCTTGCACAAAGATATGAAAATATTTCCACATCTCTTAAGCTTACACAGTTAATAGACAAAAAGTAGTCCTAGATTGTTTTCATTTCAAGTAAGGTATTAATGTTACTGAACACTTTGGTTCACTACTTTTAGTTGGCTTAAAACCATTGCTACACACTTATTATCCAAGAACTTCCTTATTTTAATAAAGCATAGCTTGAATTACTAGTTTGCTGAAAAAATGAAAATCAAAAGAGTAGAAGCAAATATAACACAACTCCTCAAAATATTTGCTTAAATCAATGCAAAAAGCTGGGCTTTAGTCACCAATAATTTCAAACATTCCAAGTCTAAATATAATTCCTTTAAAAATAGATTTAAACACACATAGACCTCCATTTTTTATCATACATGTGAGACAAAATAATTCACAATGTGTATCTTATTTAAATTATCAGTCATTTTGTTTCTTCAATTTTGTACCATTCTAATAATATTTTTGTTTCTAGATCTTTTTATGAAAATAGTATTTACATAGAAGATCCAGTGAATAAGGAATGCTGTATTTTTCAACATAAAGGAGAAAATGCCTTATGCATCATTGTTGCTTGACATGATAGGATGTAATCAAATGTGATTGATACCATCTAACAAATCAGTGTCATTATGAAATGTCACTGAAAAACTGCAAAAGCCACTATCTTTATTCAGATTGAAAGAACAAATGAGTCTATAGACATATCCAGGAATGATTTTGGAAAGCAAGCATCTCGTTGCACCTTCAGAGAGTTTGTTTAAATCCTGCTGGAATCTAGTCTATCATGGATGGTGTCTGGGTCTCCGAAATTGTTTTTTTCTGGAAAACAATAAAACTACCAAACATTTTTATGTTCTTTTAAATATAGCCGGAACCGATGTTTCACAAGACCTTTCCTCTGCAGTGTGCAGTATCAAGAGCTGTAGATACTCAGAGGATCCAAGGTAGTCTAAATGAACTGTACTTTAGCTAAGCTTTTTTTTTTTTTGACTATACACTGCCTCTGAACTGTGTTAAAATACCCTTGCATTATCCTAATTAGGATTATTCACAATATACTCTTATTGTAGCAGGCCATTCTCGTTTTCAATTAGCTAAAAAGGATTAGTTGCAGTCATACTTGTATGGTCCTGAATGCTATTATTATTAAACCCAATATTTTTATTACTGTGAAAATTATGTTCCTTACACATATAACTTAGCTAATGAAGTAAAAAGAAGGTCCCTTCCTGACAAATCATTTTCTTCTAAAGAAAGTTGTTAAGGTAAGAATACATAAACTGAGGGAAATAGATGTGTGGTAAAGAGGCTGTTTAATCACAAGTAATGGCAAACCTAAAATTAGTTCCAATTAAAAAAAGAAATGCACAGAAACCAATCTGAAAGGAGCAGATAAAGGGTGGCATTCAGGGGAGTTTATTAAGCTGTGGCTTGTAAGAGGACCCCAGGTGCAAGCCTTCCTCATTATACCTATCCTTAAGCTGTACTGAATGTACGGTAAGCATGCACACACACACACACACACACACACACACACACACACACACACACACACAGCCCCCCAAACCACAACAACAAACAAAAAAAAAAAACAAGGGAAGAAAATATTAAATCTCCAGGAAATAATTTTATGTGATGACCACACTTGTAGTCCATGGTTTTTGGAGGAAAGATCTGAACAATTTGTTCCTTTACTTCCAAAATACAGCAGCGTGTTAATCGCTTGATCAGCCAAATGAAACTAAATGTAATTAAGACTAGTGTGGGGTTAATTTGATCCATAATTATGTTATATAAAGTAAATGAAAATTGTTTTTTTCCTCAATTGCAATTCATTAAAATTACAGATATTAAAATAAGATACTATAAAATTACATGAAGCATGTACACATTAATAGCTATTAATAATAGCTTGATATTTCTATCTAAGCAACAGTTTATTAAAGTGTCAAAGGTGATATTTGACCACTCATGTGACTGCTTTTCTTACTGTAGTTTTCTGTTCTTCTAAGAAATAAGTGTGTGTGTTTGCCATTTGGGTATTCTATTTTTTTACCACTATGGTATAGAGTAGTCTTAATAAAATTTTTGTCATATATACTTGCATATATAAATATTATGCTTATATATAAAAATAAGGTCTATATCTCAGTTACATAATAAATAAAAGCATAACATTGACATTATTTTAGGCCGTTTTGTCTAAAGCTGATTTTTTGAAAGACCTAAAGACCAGCACCTGTATTCTGTGCTATCATCCCCCACAGTTCATTTACGTATATATTATGAATTCCAAGTTTGTGTTTTTGTGGGGTTCCATAGTGAGTATGGGAATGAGTAGGTCTCTGCTTCTTACACCTTCTCTTGGGCTATTTTCCTTCTGTTTGTTTGTTTTGTCCAATTCCACTATGTTAGTTTTTGTGGTATTTTGTTTTTTTCCCCTAGAAGCCTGTTTGTCTTCTAATGAGAGGCAGAAACAAAGAAGGAAACACAGAAAAGGGAAGAGGGAGAGAGAGAGGGAGAGGGGAGGGGAGAGAAAGAAAGAGATGAAAAGGGAGGCTTGGATCCCCATGGAAGGGGAGGTGGAAGGAACTGGTAGAAGAGAAGGGGAAAAATAATCAGGAGAAAAAATCTGATTTCAATAAAAGTGTTAGTCATATTTAAATGTTTATCATTTGTATACATTCATATAATTCATTACCTATTGAAAAATTATTAAAACACAACACAGATATTTAGTGTTCAAAACAGAACAAAAATATTTCATACATTCTTCTTGAACAGGTAGGGTCAACATATTAAAAATGGAAATCCTACTAAAAGCAATCTACAGATTCAATGCAATCCCCATCAAAATCCCAATACAATTCTTCACAGACCTTGAAAGAACGATAATCAGCTTCATATAGAAGAACAAAAATCCCAGGATAGCCAAAACAATCTTGTACAATAAAAGATCTCCCAAAGGCATCACCAACCCTGGCATCAAACTCTATTTTAGAACTACAGCACTGAAAATAGTTTTTGTGTTGGCACAAAAACAGATAGGTTGACCAATGGAATCTAACAGAAGACTCGGATGTTAATCCACACACCTATAAACACCTGATTTTTGACAAAGAAGCTAAAATGATACAATGGAAAAAAGAAAGCATCTTCAATAAATGATGCTGCCATAACTGGATGTCACCATGTAGAATAATACAAAAAGATAGATCTGTAGCTATCCCCATGCACAAAACTCAAGTCCAAATGGATTAAAGACATCAATATAAAGACCTACCACACTGAACATGACAGAAGAGAAAGGATAAGTCCCCTTCAATGCATGGGCACAGGAGACCGTTTCCTAAGTGTAACACCACCAGCACAGATGCTGAGAACAACAAAAGCAAATGTGACTTCCTAAAACTGAGAAGCTCCTGGAAAGCAAAGGACAGACACCATCAATAAGACAAAAGGGTAGCCTACTGAATGGGAAAAGATCCTCATTAACCTCATATCAGACAGAGAACTGATCTCCAAAATATATAAAGAACTCAAGAAATTAGACATCAAAATTTCACCCTGAGGAGTGGATAGGGGTTGGCATGGGAGGAAGGTGGAGAAAATGGGAGAAGGGGAGGGAATGGTGTGAAAATGAAAAAAGGTGGTTTGTTTTCCATTTTAAAAAATATTTTATATATTGTTAAATATATACAGTATATAGTGTTTAGTATATTGTTTCTCAAGAAAACAAATTTGCAATTGTAATTATAGTTATATGTCTATTACCACAACATTTCATGACATTTTATTTAAGCATAGATATTAAACAGATATTAAAATCAATTTACAGAAGATGAGAGGGAGTGATATATTTTAGGGGTACTATATCCTAGTCTGAGCACATGTAATACCCTTTAAATAATGTATTTTTTTTATCTCTCCATGAAGATGGGGTTGTTAGTCCTTTTCTTCTACAGATGGATTAACTGAGGTTCACAGACATTAAAGAGTATGCCTGAAGTCAGATGATTCTAGTCACATCTACAGTGAAATGAAAAGTTCCGTGGTTTAGACATGAAATCTAAACATAGAAAATCTAATTCATTTGTTCTGATATGTCATGTATTAGTTCCCACTTTCTATTCTAATTCACTGGAGGTAATCCATTTCTGTAAAAATAAAAACAGAATTTAAATTTTTTAATCATTGTGTCCATTGTTAGGACGTTAAATACAAGTTGGACAAATAACCCCATCATTCTGAGTGCACAGACTTGCCCAAGTGACCTTCTTCACAATGGAGACAATGTCTCTACTGAAAATTAGCAGATGCCTTACACCAGGTTCCACTGATGACATAGAAAACACTCATGCTGGGGGGGGGGGAGCACCAGTTGTGATGTGTGCTGACTATCAAGGGTTCATCTGTGGCACAGAGAAGGGGGCCAGGGGAAGAGGAGGACAGGCTAGACAGGGATGAGGTTCTGGACTCAAAGAGATGTCCGCTCTCACATGCAACCATGCTTTTGGTCTTCGCCTATTTTGAGCTTAGAACTAAGGTGATGATTTTAAGAAATTAGAAGGAAAAGCATTTGCAGCTCAATTTGGTAGAATGCTAAGCTCTAGCAGTTTATTAACAGGAAAACCAAAATTATATAAGCCTAACTAAAATGTCTATGTCCCTCAGCCATTTATTTCTGCTATGAAACCAGGAACACACACTTGGAGAATATAATATGATTTCTTTGTTTTATAATCTGTCACTGTATTGTCACTAATTATAGTATGCACACATTCAGAAGTATTTGCCAATGATCGATTACAGTGTATTTATAGCACAACCATCCTTAAATTTTTTGCTATCAATCACCTTCCTAAGAAGAAGCCATGCTTCTTACATAAAAGTAAAACTTAAATATCATCACACTTAACAAGTTGCCAGAACTCATTATGTATACTAAGCGTGTATTCTTAACAAATTATATGCTTAATATTTCATGCATGAAAAGAATGGGCAGGCCTAAGAGTCATCAGTATTCCAGGTGAGGCACATCATGCAAATTTACTCAGCTATTTAGAAATGACTCATGCACTATTTAATATAACAAAATAGTTTATGTATATTAGAGTAAACAGCGAAATCACAATAGGAAAAAAAAAATGGGTTTGGTTCAGATGTTGAGCTGCTATGTAAACCAATTATCTATCCGGAGGGAAACAGCTCTGTCTACAGCTACTTAGGCTCTAGGGCCTATTACAAACCCTGGAGTGGGCTGTTGTTTCTGTTCTCAAGGGAATTTACCACGTCACACTGGAAATAGCTGACAATAATTAGAAAGCCTGCTTCTGCCAGTATTGCACACATTTTTAATACCTTCCTAAGTATTATGGGAGATAATACACAGGGTCTTTAGAATTCTAGTCATGCCACAACAAGCCACGGAAAGGACAACTAGACAATAGCCCCAAACTGGACTGTGACAGGCTAATTATTGTGGCTTCATTATAAAACCTCTTTTTACATAGGTCACCTGGGAAGTGTAATTAAAAATGCATTATTGGTGTATTTTTTATTGAAGCAATTAAATTAAAAAGCCAAAAAAATAATTATATGAGGAGCAAATAATAATGTTGTTCAACAGCATTTATCTAAGAAAGAGAGAACACGTTAGTGCTTCATTAGCAGTAAATGTGTTAACGGGAATCTGTTTGAAAAATGAGCCATAGAATGGCTTTTAAATACGCAGATTAAAGGATTTATAATGTCAAGTTTAACACAGAAATTATAGATAGTATTACATAACCATGAATGATAGCACCTTTAATCTGACTTAGTAAAATGATTTACATCGTACTTCCTGCAGCTTCAGTTGTGTCTGTATTATATGTACTGCGTCTCAGATAAAGCCCTTATTTTTTATGTGGATCTGTTCTTGCTTTCTAATTAGATGGTACATAATACAATTAGATGTTAAAATGTGTGTCTTCAAAGGCAGAATATTTGTCTTGGATATCCATTCTAGGTACCATATCAAGTCATGGCATCATTTATTCAGGAAGATTTTCTAAATCCCGAGTCTACTCTATCGGCTCAGTCCTCACTCCTCCGTCTCAGAACTCTCTTGGCACACCTCTGCATCCACATTGTTCCAACTGTCACTATTACACTTGTTGGATGGGAGGAAGCATTGTCAATGGTGTACATCATGTTGACTTTTAATTCTCTGAATGATTTTAGCAGCTCGGTGCCTCATTTCCATTTTAAAAAACAAGGATAATGGATGTAATTTAATCAATCTGTATAACAATAATAATGCAAATTGTTCTTCAATAAACTACCCACAATAAGCAATAATCTTCTTCATTCTCACAGAGAATTCTTATATGTTTGTTGAATATTATCCAGGTAGATAAGCATCTATAGAGGAAGGTTCTCCTAACTGACTCTCTTTCCCTTAGAAGAAAAATTCAAATTCAGGATCACAGAGAAACATGTATTATGTAGAATCATACCAGAGTGAAGGAGAGGACAAATGGATAAATCAACAATCACCAGAGAAGTTCCCTGTTGTATATAGGACTTGATTCAAAACAATCATGGTTGACGGGGAGAAAAGTGTTCTATTTGTGTTCTGTCCTAAGATTGAGCGTTGGCCATGACCAGTTATTACCTGATGACTCCAAATTATATCTTGGCATATTATAATTAGTTTAATTGATAGTTTGAGAATTGTTATATTCCATTGGAATTTTTATGAGCGCCAATATTTTTTATGTCACAAGCTACAATTCTTGAATACTTACTGTAATCTCTGCCTTGTGTCTGGCTTCCCATGCAACTACACATGTCATTGGCAGAGCTGAGAAACTTTGAGTACAGAAGGCCAAATGACTGTTCCAGGTCCATGTTGGTGTGGTCTCAGATGCCATTCCAGGTTCCCCAAGGCAAAGGCATACATTTTTCAATGTAGATAACACTTTAAATTTGAATTTTTGAGTAGTTTATAGTTTGTAAACTCTTCTGAAGGCAAATTTCATATAAGAATTTATTCAAAGTTCATAAATATTTAAGAAACTTAAGGCTTCTCTATCATCTTATAGTGATATGTATATTTATATGCATTGGCTTTCTTAAAAAAAACAGACAATAATCAGTGTATTCAGTGTTAAGCACCTATTTTAGTAAAGTTATTTCAAAGATTGAAAATTTTAACATTCTTACCTTGACTACTAGTACAGTCAACATCCCCAAGCTCACTATGGAATGAGTGAAAAATACTTATTCACTTGGAATTATATGTTCTTATTTCAAACATTTTAGTTTTATTGTATCCTGTTAATTAATACACTTTCTTACAATAGCTGAATAAATTTTAAAACTAATTTCAACTGAGGATTTTCAGGACATCATTTTCAGTTGGATTCAAAGAGAGGATGTAACAAAGACAGTCATCATTAGATTCCAAACTAAAGATGACTTCAGTTTTTATATATCTGTGAATATGTTATATAAATACAGTAGAGTATAGAAGAGTAGACAAAATGAAAGTGCTTAAAATATATGGTAAAAATTGCTATATTATATTAAAAGAAAATTAAAATCTCTATTCCCTTAAGGTAACTGAAATATATTTTTAAAAACTGGATGATTATAAAAATATTGAGTGAATGCATTCCTTAGCTGGTTGATGGAACTCTCTTTATCATCTCAATTTTTTAATACAACTTGAAAATAGACTTTATATTTACATTCTTAAAACTTATATTTATTTTCAAAATGCAGTGTCAAATGCACTAAGATTTAGAAAATGGAAAATTAACTATAAACCACCACTTTCTGGATATCCATGGGTTTTCACCAAAACTATAAAGAAATACATTTGAAAACTAAAGACAATAAGAGCAACATTGAATAAATGGAACCTCCTGAAACTGAGAAGCTTCTGTAAAACCAAGGACACTGTCATTAAGACAGAAAGGCATCCTACTGAATGAAAAAAGATCTTCACCAACCCTGCATCAGACAAAGGTCTGATCTCCAAAATATATAAATAACTCAAGAAACTTGACATTAAAATTCTAATTAACCCAATTTAAAAATGGGGTACTGAACTGAACAGAAAAAGTTCAAATGCCCAAAAGACACTTAAGGTCATGTTCAACCTCCTTAGCAATCAGAGAAATGCAAATCAAAACAACTTTGAGATACCATCTTATACCTGTCAGAATGGCTAAAAGCAAAAACACCAATGATAGCCTATGCTGGAGAGGATGGGGAGTAATGGGGACACTCATCCATTGTTGGTGGGAATGCAAACTTGTGAAACCACTTTTGAAATCAGTGTGGCAGTTTCTCAGGAAATTGGGAATCAAACTACCTCAGGATTCAGCATACCACTCTTGGGACTATACCCAAAAGATGTCCAATCATCTTTTGTTCAACTATGTTCATAGCAGCATTATTTGTTATAGCCAGAACCTGGACACAACCTAGATGCCCCTCAATAGAAGAATGGATAAAGAAAGTGTAAAATATATACACATTACAGTACTACTCAGAGGTAAAAAGCAATGGCATCTTGAATTTTGCATGCAAATGAATGGAAATAGAAAACACTATCCTGAGTGAGATAATCCAGATCCCAAAAGATGAATATGGTATTTACTCACTCATTAGTGGACCCTAGCCATAAACAAAGGACATTAAGCCTATAGTTCACAAGCCTAGAGAAGCCAAATAATAAGGTGAACCCAAAGAAAAACATATATAGATCCTCCTGGAAATTGGAAGCAAACAAGATTGCTGGGCAAAAGCTGGGAGCATGGGGGTGAGGGTAGGAGTGGGGAGGGATTGGAGGAAGGGGGAGAGGAGGAGAGAGAAGGGAAAGACCGGGGAGAGCTTGGAGGACTGGGAGGGTGGAGATGGAGGAAGGGCGGCTATAGGAGCAGGGAAGAAAATATCTACATTAAGGGAGCCATTTTAGGGGTGGCAAGAGACTTGGCTCTGGAGGGGATCCCAGGTGTCCACGGGGATGTCCCCAGCGCGGGCTTTGGGCAGCAGAGCAGAGGTGCCTGAATTGTCCTTGCCCCACTATCACACTGATGATTATCTCTAATATCACCATAGAATCTTTGTCCAGAGACGGATGGAGATAGAGACAGAGACCCTCATCAGAGCAATGGACTGGGCTCCCCAAGGTCCAGTTGAAGGGAGAGAAAAGATGAACGAGGAAGTCAGGACCGCGAGGGGTTGGTCCACTCGCTGAGGCAGAGTGCCTGTTCTAATGAGAGCTCACCAAATTCAGCTGGACCAGGATTAAAGGAGCATGTGATCAAACCGGACTCTCTGAATGTGGCTGACAATGGGGGCTGACTGAGAAGCCATTGATAAAGGCACTGGGACTTGTTTCTACTGCATATACTGGCTTTTTGGGACCCTAGTCTATTTGGATGCACAGCTTCCTAGGCCTGGATGTAGGGCTGGAGGGCCTTGGACTTCCCACAGGACAGGGTTCCTGGCCCTCACTTAAGGAGGGAGAGGGAGGGAGGAGGGTGAGTGGGGGAGGCGGGAGGGGAATGGGAGGAGGGGAGGAAGTGTAAATTTTTGAATGGAAAAAGAAAAAAAAAAGCAATTGGTTAAAACTATATTTGTCAAAGAATTTCATCAAATTGAGAGATTTAAGCGATATCAATGAGTATTTAAATAATTACATCATTTATGCTTGACAGATATTTAACTTAGTGATACAGATACAATTATTTTATTAATATATTTTATATATTTTAGTCAAACATAATAACTTTACTTTCCTTCCTCCAGTCTCAAACAAGTCACCGCCCTCTAACTCTTTCCACATGCCTGCTTGTCTTAAGTTGATAGCCTCTTTCTGCCTGATTATGACTGTTATATATATGTATATGTGAATGTATATGCATATGCATGCACAAACATATAAATAGAACCTGCTGAGCTTGGTTCTGTTGTTTGTGTGTTCAGGGATGAACACTCTGTGTTAGAAAACTAATTAGGAGAGGCTAACTCTATTTTTCTCTGTTTCTGTGGGTTTTCTGTATATAGTTTCAGGAAAAAGCACTCTGTACTGGACAATTAATTAGGAGATGTTAACATATCTGGGAGATGTTAACTTTCCCTTTCTAGGCAGCCAACTATCTGTATGTAGTTTATGTTTCCTGGTACAGCGATGTGACCTTAAGATTTTCCCTTCTGTGTTAGCCTATCTGTTGATATTACTATTGTTCATATGTTGTTTGTGAAGCCTTTTTCCAGGAGAGACTGTTGAACAACAGACCTCTTGGTATTTTGGCTCTTACAATCTTCTCATCCCTTTTCCAGTGCTACAAATTGCGCCATATGTGCAGGAGCTCTGAGGTTGATGTATCCACTGTGGGTGGACTCACCATGATTCTCTGATCTCTACACGGTATCTGGCCATATTTTTCTGGGAAGGTCTTCATTTACTCTAAAGACAGTCTTTTTTGATGAGGGTTGATAGCTGTAGTTATCTGTGGATATAAGGATAAGATTTAGAATGTAGTAGAAAATTATGGTGGTCTAGCAGCCTTGTGAGAATAGATTATTTTCTAAGATCCATAATCTAACTAGCTTGGAGAAGTTGCCTGGGTTTCTCGTAGTGGGTACAATTTCCCACCTGTTGTGTGGGTCTTAAATGTAATTAGACAGCTGTTGGTTACCATCCACATGTGCATGCTATTCACAACTTTTATGTATATTTTGCCTTACTGGTTTCACAACTAAATAATATCGGGTATTAAAAAATATTGTGCAAGACAGGCAGTGGTGGTGCTTGCCTTTAATCCCAGTACTCGGGAGGCAGAGACAGGCAGATCTCTACAAATTCGAGGCCAACCTGGTGTACAGAGCGAGTTTCAGGACAGGCTCCTGTTGCAGGAGCTCCTGCTCCTTCAGCCAATAGCCGCTGAGATACCAACCCACTGGGGCGTGGTCTCTCTCCCTTTAAAAAAGCAGCCACTTCCCTCTGCTGGAGCTCTGGCTTCCAGCTCCTCTTCTGGAGACTAGGCTCCCTTCCTGATTGAGCAGAGGGCTGTTGTTTGGGACAGTGATCTGTAAGTTTTTCCCTTTTAAATAAATAGCATCTCTATTGGTCATAATTCCAAACTGGTGTGGGATTGTTTGTTACTTACGCCTTCAGGCTCCAAAGCTACAAAGAAACCCTGTGTCAAAAAACAAAACAAAAGAAAACAAAAAACCAAAATACTGTGCAGGCTAACAAGAGAGGGAAGCGATTAATAGGCTCAAAACCATTCTTAATTTTTAAAATATTTATAATACTTTCTTGGTTTCAAAGTGAACTTATATGTATTCATATGTATATTGCTTCATTTGAGTAACATGGTTTTGTGAGATAAATGCAAAAAGTACAGTTATAACTTATTTCTAGGAGTCTAGAGACTACAGAACACATGTGTTTGCAGTAATGATGGTCATATTTCCATCAATCATTTTATTGCTCCATGCCAGGGATTTTATGTAAAGTGAAATGTATTTTCAATACCAGCGCATCAGATTTATTTTAGTGAATGTGGTCTGTCATCTACAATTCAGAGATAATAAATGACAGTCCATTAAGGCAGATCACTTTATATCAATGGAATTTTCTGACACTGGTGTTTTATGGTGCTGACAATCTATTTTTAAAATCTGGTATAGATGCTTAGGATATGATAAAAGCCTTATGAACTTTTCTGTGGGGATAACACAGTTTTACATTCTCATGAGAACATTACAGGTGATCCTCTCTCTCCAATTCCTTGCCACTTTTTGATAATGTCAATATTTTTTATTTTAGACTTTCTGCCAGGAGCTTAGTCACCTCTCCTTGTGAGTCTAGCTGTCATTTTCATAAAATTTAGTAACATAAATTTATTCTCATGTGCTTATTTGCCATATTGCTCAGGTACAATATCTATTTATAGTGTATTAGTTCATCTTCTGATTGGATGGCTAATTTTAGTGCTTAGTATTTAAGTTATATGTATTTCTATATATTTTCAAATTATGGATTATCATTTTATGCTCATGTGAAATTTTAAGAGTAATAGTTTATAATTTAGATAACATCCAATATATTATATTATTTTATTTATTTATTGTACCTTTGGAAATTTATGACAGAGACAAAAATATATGTACAAATTTTTGAAGATTTTTTTTGTTTATTTACTTGGTCTTATTGAAAATAATAAATTAAAAATTTGAATATAACTTTTCTAGAACGTAAGTGCACAACCTGTGATGGACTATGGGAAAATTTGAAGTTGTACAAAATGCATTTTGCATTATGAAATTACTACAAGCTTATGGAGGCCAGGGAGTGAGATGTGGTTGTCCCAAAGAAAATGGCCCCCATAGACTCATAGGGACTATCATTATGGGAGATGTGGCCTTGTTAGAGTAGGTTTGGCATTGTTGAAAGAAGTGTGTCACAGGGGGTGGGCTTTGAGGTTTCAGGAGTGGAAGCCAGGCTCAGTCTCTTTCTCTCTTCCTGCTGCCTGTGGATCCAGATGTAGAGCTCTCAACTGCTGCTCCAGCAGCACATCTGCCTGTGCACTGCCCTGCTTCTCACCATGACAACAATAAACTAAAACCCTGAATTAATCTAGCCCTAATTAAAAGCTATCCTTTATAAGAGTTGTGGTCATGTTGTCTGTTTGCAGCCATAGAACACTAAGAACACAATCTCATCTAGTTTTCTATGGTCTCTTATTATATATCTCTCTTAAAGAAAAATGTATAGTGCTTTATCACACAAAATTGCCTGTGTGCTGGCCTGCTTTACCCACTATGTAGAGAATGCAGTTAGAGACAATTCAGTCCAAGGAGGAGAATGGTGTGGCCAGAGGGTCTGTTTCAGATGTGTTCAGACACATGAGCCATACAGAGGGTCTGTTTCAGATGTG
>NC_022011.1:74703953-74719960 GCF_000317375.1 Microtus ochrogaster
TCAGACACATGAGCCATACAGAGGGTCTGTTTCAGATGTGCTCAGACACATGAGCTATATGGAGATCTTCTTACAGATTTTTCATATTTAGCAATTTTTCAGAACTTGTCAGTGCCACTGTTTCTGCAGAGTGAGATTTTTGTGACATCTGTGGTCGCTGATGCAAATAGGGATGCCCACCAAGAATAAGGTGGGCTTTGGTGAAGGAAAAAAATGAAAGAGGAAATAAAACAAGAAAAGAGGAGAAAATATAGTAAGCAGGAGGGAAAACATGGAGGTTGGAGAGAGAGAGAGAGAGAGAGAGAGAGAGCGAGAGAGAGAGAGAGAATATGAGAGATTGATCAGCAACAATTGCTAGTGTTGGGTGTCCATCCCTCCCCTGTGGAAAAGAATACCAAATGATTTCAAAATCTGTTGAAGGCCGGGCGATGGTGGCGCATGCCTTTAATCCCAGCACTCGGGGGAGGCAGAGGCAGGCGGATCTCTGTGAGTTCGAGACCAGCCTGGTCTACAAGAGCTAGTTCCAGGACAGGCTCCAAAAACCACAGAGAAACCCTGTCTCGAAAAACAAAAACAAAAACAAAAACAAAACCAAAATCTGTTGAAGAAGGAGGAGGAAGATGATGATGATGATGATGATGATGAGGAGGAGGAGGAGGAGGAGGAGGAGGAGGAGGAGGAGAAGCTGACCACACAGATATCAATGGATCTGTGTGAATAATGGAAATGTAGACTGTCCTCACATGCAGAACCTTGATTTTATTTCACCAACAGTTTGCCTTCTACAGAACAACATGGTTAGGACATCTGTAACCTTGAAGGAGAATCAAAATGTGCTACATTTATGCTATGGAGTACAATTCAGTGGTAAAAAATAATAACATCTTGAAATTTGGAGGCAAATGGATGGAGCTAAATAAAACCATATTGAGTGAGGTTACCCAGACCCGGAACAACATATATAATATATACTCACTCATAAGTGGCTCTTAGACATAAAGCAAAGAAAAAACAGCCTAGACAACAAAGAAACCCTAAGAGATACATGGATCTATATAGGAAGGAGAAAAAGACAGAATCTCATGAGTAAATTGGCAGCATGGGAATAATGGGAGAGGTCAGAAGAGAGGAGGGAGAGGGGAAGAAGAGAAGGGAGCAGAGAAAAATGTATAGTGAAATAAAAATAATAAAAACAAGAAATGGCGAAACCCAAAGCAGAGGGGAGGAAATGCAGACTACAACAGCAGAAATTTGAGATCCTCAAACATATGCCTCATTCCATAGGAATTTAGCTTTGACTCACTTTCTTTGCTCTGTTCTGTCTTCAGCATCATGCTTGGTTTTCCTGAGCTTAATAGTTTTTAGTTTGACCTGCCAGACACATGGAAACTTTCATGACCTTTCTAAGTTGTTTTCAGTTCTTGAATACTGAGCATTTTCTAGTCTGCTTGTTATCTGTTAATATTTAATAAATCTCTTTCTATTACATTTGATTCAGCAAACAGTAACCATACTGCTTTTTATCAATTAGTAATTTTAATAGATTGTCATTAATTTTTTCATTAAATTGTTTCAAAATATTTTCAAGTATATTTCAAAAAGAAAATAGTCAAAACCACACAAGTATTTTCCATTTAAATAAACATACACTATTCTACAGAGTACCAGTTCAAACATCTAAGAAAAATCATAGAAAAAGAAATTACCAGTTAACAATAGAAAATGATCATTTATCAATATATCTATTTTAGCATTCTTTATCTAGTTTCAATTTAGTTATGTCAAATAATTTTTGTAGTGACAAATTATGACACTTTTAACTTTTAATAGAAAAACTATATAACTAAACTAGAATAGGAGCGTATACTCCAACATAATTATGACTACTGAGACATTCTAGCAAAGCCATAAATGATTATTTTCATTTTCACTCAGATATCCCAATGTGTTTTAATTCTTCAAAATAATGAACTCATTAATCCTTACATTCTCTCAGTGGTACAGGTAAATAATCCAATTAATTTTATTTTGCTCATTTTTTAAAGATGTTACAAAGTGGCATTCTTGTTATAGTCTTTGGTGTGGGGGGCGGGCAGCAAACCTTGCTTGCACAGTCCTCACCAAAACCATTTTACTACTGAAACTCAGTGAGGGAAGCTAACGGGCAGTCTTGTTGCTCATCAGAATGCATCTCGTCTGCCTTCCTGCCCTGTCAGTAATATTGCTTTCGTAACGGGTTTATTGGGCTTCTTTCTAGGTCAACCCATTACCAAAAATTTCTCCTCTGCCATTCTTCCCCGTTGAACATTTTCCTAGTTTTATCACAAATTGAATGTTTACTTCAAGGATGTGTATCTTATTATATAATATTACATTTTATTCCCTATTAGCAAATTTTACTTGAAAATTAAATTGTTTGTTCTGCTCAGAGTTCACTAAATTGGATAATTCCACTTTTGTTCCCAATTTGGCTCTTTTCCTTGTGAAAATCATTCTTGTTTGATTTAAGGGGGAAGCAGATGATCCCACTGATTCCTGTAAGAGGGACTCATGGAGCCAAGCACGCCTATTTGAGTTTTTAATGTTATGATATTCTAATTACTACTTTGTATGGAAAGCCCACTCCTTCTAAAGAGTTTAATGTCAGACTCAAAAAAAAAGAATAACAAGTGAATTTAACTGAAATTCAGAACCAAATGTATCTTTTTTTGGTTCCGTATAATAGTCTAAGTTGGCTATTCCATAATATTAGTTAACAAGGAGTTATGAATTATGCTTAATAATTTTATTTAAACTATAAAGAAAGTTGAAAAGTAGTGGAATTATGTGTGAGAATGTCCATACACATGTCTGGATAGTAACGCAATCCAGTATAGAAAATCGAGTGCTTATAAGTCCTGATGCGGTGGTGTTAAGAAGAGGCAATGTGGCATTTTCCCCCTTCTTCAAGACACAAGGAATTGAGATAAATACCAAATGAAGCAATCTTACTTGTTTTCATTGAAAGAGGAATAATATTGGGCTCTGATTACAATAGGTAAAAGCAAAAATGAAAAATTATAGAGATTGTGTTCCAGCTGATTTTATAACAATTTGGCTTCTCAGAAGACATACTGGAATGAACCATTGTTGGACAGCGAAGTGTCCCAGCACTGTCTCAACGGTCGTGTTCTTCCTGTGGTGGCTTCCAGCAGTTATTAATGTGCCTGTGTGTTCACCTGCACACCTGCGATTGTACCGCAACGCCCAATAGCAGTTTATCTCTTGTCCATAATGTCAAGTGCTGCAAAAGTGAATTTCAGATGGAATGTAACCAGGCCTGGGCGGCTCAACGTTTGCTCAAACATTGGTATAGATTTCACTGTGAAGTTGTTTTTAAGATACGAATCATGTTTAAATGAATAGATTATGAGGGAGGTGCATTTTATCTCTATCTTGTGGATAGACTTCAGCCAATCATTTAAAAAACATGAATCCGATCTTTCTCAGGAAAGATGGAGTTTTTCTCAGGATTACAATGTAGAAACTGCTTCTCCAGCCTGGTCCCCTTGGGAACTGGGGGTTCAAGACTGTAATATTAGCTTTGAATTGAGTCTCCTGCCCTATGATTACAGACTTAAAGCTATGGTCACTTGAGCCAATACTTTAACAAAGTCCATCTCCCGCTCACCTTCCTCTTCTCCTTCTACCCCATCACCTCACTCCACTCTTCCACACCTTTTATCTTTCCCACGTAACCCCATCTAATAACTTTGCTCAAAGGATATATTTAGTTTCTGCAGCACAATTGGCATACACCTTTGGACTACGTATTTAGAAATTAGAAGAGCAATTATAGTCTATTTCTATAGCTTTGGGTCAGTTAATAAGCATACCCTTGCTTTTAAATTACTAGATCAGATTAGAGTCTCACACAAGCCAGACACTGGCTTGGCAGCCCTTTCTTCCTTTATAACCACGAAAATTAGTAAAGTAACAAGAGCTGCTTTCCAAAAACTTCTGAATTAAGTTTAAGAACGGATATAATCAGACAAAAATGTGCCTAGAAGCAAATATTTCTTATCTTCTTTGTAGAAGTCTGGGGATTTAACTAAGTGGTCAAACCCTTTCCTGTCATGTTCCTGAGACCCAGGGCTCCATTTCAGAGACTGACTAGCTTGAGTCCTGTGACATTTTTGTCCATGCCTTTTCATTTTCTTAATTTTCTTTTTTTATTTACTTGTGAGAATATATGCCTATTAACAAATTGTAGATCTTTTCCGTTTTATCTTTATTTATGCATCTAGATGTGCCTGTGTGGCTGTGCATTGTGTGTATGTAGTACCTGTGCAGGCCAGGAGGGGCCATTGGATGCTCTGGATCTGGAGTTAGAGTTCTGATCCGCCAAGTTTCTGCTGCGACTCCAACTCAGGTCCTTTGGTAGAGCAGCCAGAATGCTTAAATGTTGAGCCAAATCTCCAGGCTCAAGTTTTTAATCCAAGAAAAGATGGGTCAAGATTTTCTTTTTAACTAGAAAAATTTGTTACAGAATGATGTTGTCAAATGGTGATGTATTAAAATAATATTGTGTGATATTGTGACACAGGATTCTAAAACAAAAGCATTGGCCAAGTTTTCAAATTAAGAGTCCTCTAGAAACATCCCATGGATCCCACCTGCAGTGACTTTATAGGAAGCTGTTGTGTGACACCCTGTTGAGCTTGTCCTTCTATTTACTTATAGATGCCACATGCAATGACTTTATATAAAGCAGTTATTGTGTGGCAACCTGTTGATTTTGTCCTGCTCTTATTTTTTTTTAAACAAATTCAAATCTATTGCTTCTAGCTTTGTAGATCATTGCATTGCATAACTTTAAAGGAGGTTGACTTTCAATTGTTTTGCCCTTTTGTTGATGTCCTTCTCAGAAATAAATATATGGAGTCTTTGTACAGATACATCTCTCCAGAAACTGTTAATCCAAGAGCATGTAGTAGACTAAAAGCAATAGTGTAATCAGGAAATGAGGTAGAAGGCACAGACATTAATTTATCTATACTAGATGACAAAGGATAAACCAAGATGATCAATTAAGGTATTGATACCAATAACAGCTCAATGAAAAAATGCAAATCACTTTGCATGTGATACATTTTCTCAAAATATTCACCAACAGTATTGTTACCAACATAGCCAGTGAAATTTTCTCTTTTATTAATCTCCAAGAAAAACGCTATAATTTTAGAAATGAACAACCAAGAGTGAAAGAAAAATGCAAATGTTGAATCCTCCATTTCAAAGTGTTAAAATATATAGCTTTTCCTCCATTATTCTGTTAACAGAGAAAGGAGATATGCCAGTTACCACAAGAATATTGCCTCATCACTAGGACTTCCTTCACGGAGAATATTACACTATACATCTGTCTGCTTAAATTTTTACCAGAGTAGTTTTAGCTTGATATGAACAATGTGGTCCTCGGTGTTCACAGAATATATGCAGTGCTGTCTTTTCTGTGTCCACTCTGCCCACTTCTTTCTGAGTCTAGTCATTTTCCACTTCCACTTTCTTATAGAATAGCTTCTATATTTAGAAAAGTTACACCTTCAGAGTTGAGGCCTGTAAATATATATTTTGAATATATCAATATATCTGAAACTTTAAGTATTTATTTTCCTATATGACTCTAAGTCTACCATTTTATTTATATATCTGGATAATTCTATTTAATTGTCAGTGGGTAGGAAAATATCTCCTATGAAATTACCATGCATTCCTAAAGAAAAAGCAAAAACATTTTAATACAACTTCTAATAAACATGTTAAAATGTTAAAAACTTATATCCTATAAAATTCCTCTTGAGACAAACAGAAGTTACACACTCATGTAAGTTGACTTAGCTTGACTCAGGTATTCTTTTATTTGTATACACACATATGTGTACATGCATGATAATATATGTATTAGATAGATAGATGGTGATATAGATAGATAGATAGATAGATAGATAGATAGATAGATAGATAGATCAACAGACAGATAATCATTGATTTCCAAGATATTATTGTTTAATGTATTATTTTCCAAATTTAGGATAGTATATAAGCAATGCATATTTGTTAAGATTTGTAGTTCACATTTTGAATTTTAATCATTTCTCCAGCCTTGCAATATGATAATCCCCTGGGATGCTGGACAACAGTAACAGAAAAACTCAAACATCAGGACTGAAATAAGGAAAAGACAAATATATGGATACTAAATTATATAAAATAGTCAGGTTATGTACTTCCAAACCAGTGATATATGAGCCAAAACCAACTGATCACGATGATATCTTGGTACAGCTGGTTGTACAAAGAGGGAGTTAAAACTAGAACATTAAATCTAATTTGAATGATTTTAAAGAATGGTAAAGATTACATGAAAAAATAAAAGTGTCCCAAATAGGGCTACATAGTGATTTCTAGGTACCCTGGGCTACCGACTGAGATCTGTCTCAAAAATTATATTTAATAAAGAAAGGAAACAAAATGGAAAATTTGTCAGAAATAAATTGAGAGAAGAAATCAATCATTTTTCTCCTTGATTTAGATTATTTGGTTAATCAACATTTTTATCATAAGATGTTTAGATATTTTCCTGTAAGAGAAATAGATTAATAATTTAATATAAAGAAGGATTGTGATTTCATTTATGTTTTAAACATATGCATTTGCTTTCTACTTGCTAAATAGAGCAGAAAACCCAGCTACTACTATCATAGAAATTGGGGCAGCAGGGATGTGGTATGGATGAAACTTATACTTTGGGGTACCTCATTTTAGATACATGTTGAAGCTTGAGGCGAGAAGTTTTAGTAATCTATTTTAGACTGTGGATTACAAAATCACTGTAAGAATACCAGCATGATATAGATTTCTGGGAATACTACAGATTTAAAGGTAGACATTCAAGTATGGTCTACCCATTAGCTACTGAAAGGAGATATTGCTTAGAAACTTTATTGAATGAACTAAAGTTGATGAGGGAATTATGTCAGAGATTGAAGTTTGGATATTTTCATAATGCAGAAAATTTAAAGCAAAAGTAAGATACAGCAGCACATGATTAAAATAGTAAATTCTCTAATGGAGGCGCTCTGAGTTAGATGTTAAAACCAGCGGGGGGGAAAGACCAGCCAACTTGCTGAGTGGTTACTGATATTGAGATGTGAGAGAGTGAGTAGTTAATTAAAATTCACAATGACAGCAAACATCATCAGAAACCCTAAAAAATAAGGTATAAATTGATGATGAAGATTAGTATGCTGAAATAGCATGAAATCTATTGAGTTCTAGCAACCTCCAAGTAGATGAAGAAGTGTCTATGGTATTAGGCTCTAGCATAAGAATGCTCTTCTTAACCAAAGTAGAGCTGGTAGCTACACATTTCTAGATGGGAAACAGTGACTGTCTGGAATTAGGCCCAGAAGTTATATGCCTTATTCATCAAGTTCAAAAATGTGTATGAGTATCATATTCAGAGTAAAATCTAAACTAAAATGTCTTTCATAAAAATTAGTTACAGGCAGGTTTAGATGCCTTTCAACTTCTCACAGAATTGTCCCCCAAACAAGCATAGCTTAGAGACGAGTTCTCTCTCTGATATTGGTTGCTCTCATAACTGCTTCCTGGTACCATCATACTGTATTGTTATACACATATGCCACAAACTCGGAGATCAAAGTTAAAAGTATAACATCTAATTAATGCACATTCTTTATCTATTATCATACAGTTGAAAAATCGTAAGTTGATGCTTCTTAAATCAGAGTCTGCCTGTACTCAGTAAACGATTACCTGAGGTTGCAGCCTCAATTGATCCCAGCACAGTGGTCTAGAGAGAAAGCCATCTTGATAAGGCACATAGACTTACCTTGGGCACAAAGCAGTCTGATCAGGGTCCAGAAGGGTAGATGTCTGTAATAAATAAATATGCATTTGCATCCCTTGAAAAGTAAATGGACTGTTGAAGTATTATGTGGCAGACTATGAGTCTTGAGATTTATTCTTTAAATTTCTTTTCTAATGTGTGTGTGTGTGTGTGTGTTCTTGAACTAATCCTTAAATCTCACTGTTTAAAACATCAGACAAATCTTCAGGAAAAGAAATTTCTATTCATTACAAAATAGTGCCCTTAAGAGAAGCAAATGAAGCTGAAGATGAAAATACTTCCTAAATCTGGATCGATGCACATGAACTGCACCACGCTTGTTATCTGGAATCATTGAAATAAATGTAAATTGCTGGGTCAAGGGAAAATTAAGGTTTGGGAGAGAAATCATGGTTTTAGTAATAATCCTTCCTGGAAGAAAAAAAAGTAAGGGAATTAATTATAGCTAATGAAGGATTCTAAACTTGGTTTATGTTATGAATGTCAGAAAGTTTAACTAATAATGAAAAATTGAAAATGAGAATAAAGAAACATCATGCTGTGGACATTTTTATTCCATATTTTTTCTTCCCTTGTTCTTTTTTTTCTCTTTTTTTCCCATATAGAATAAAGTATAAGCTAATACTGTTGGCATATTGCTAGATCTCAACACACATACAAAATAATAAGCTAATAGGTACCAAACGATCTCTGATTGCTACGTTATGCTTCTCATGTTCAATTTATATCGTCTCCCCACAACTTACCCCTTTTCAGCCTTAACTGTTTATATTTCTAATGACCTGAATCTTTTCAGTTATACATGGCTTTCAGAAATGCTTGGTAACTATCCCGTTATGTTCTGCAGGAATGATTTTTGAGACAATGCTCAGAGCTTTTCTAAAACAGCCTTCTAATAAATGCCTCCCACCTTCAGAGATGCCTCCTGAGATGCTGTCCAGGGTAAGGCCGAGGAGCATTTAATGATCTGTCCCTTGAGATATTTTTGTCGGTGTTCAGGAATGAAGGAAGCTTACAACCACCCCTTTATTAAATGTTTGTGTCATGCTTTGCTACTATTATTTTTTAAGGAAAGGCTATTTTCTAGAATTCACATTTTTTCCCTTTGCTACAGGTCTCATAAGGACAAAAGAAAGATTCCAATTTATGTTCTTAAGTTGTAAACAGTCATTAGTTATGAAGATATATAAATTTATCAAATCCAAGTATGTTATGCTTTAAAAACACTAAATTTCACTTCCTCTGACATGTAACTGTATAATATTTGGCATGTATGTATGCAACAAATATTTTATTCTTAATAATATTTTATTTTTCTGAAATTACCTGATAATTTTTACCCACTATTTTTATCTTAAACTTCAATTTATATTCTTAGTTTTAAATTCTGGGAAAAAAGAAGACAAGAATCGCTACAACAAACTTAGACACAAAGCTCAGTGATCCATAGGAGTAGAGATAATTGGTCAATGCTTTGTAAAAACATTGACCACGAAGTGTCTATGGATTGTGTACCCATCTCTTGTTCAAGAAAGATGTTGGCCTAGGCAAAGACTCACACATGTGCATGCTTCCATATTATGATAACAGAGGGGAAGAACCTCATAAACATTGCACCTGAGAATCTATAAGTTGCTCTCTGATGAAGGCACACATCATGACAATTAGATTTATTTGGCTGCAAACAAAAGAAGCTTACTGGCTAGCTTCAGCAAAAATAAAATCTATTGTAATTATAATCTGCAATCCACAGAAACTTTCAGAAGATGTAAATGAACAGTATTTTTTTAAAAAAATATAAGCACCTCCCAGATAATTTCCACTGAAGTGAGTTTTCCCACTGTCCGGCTAATGTTCGCCTGATCCCAGCTGTCTCCCCTTTGACCTTCTCCTTCCATATCCCCCACCTGTTCCCTCCTACTCCCCTCCCCACCTGCACCCCAGTCCATCTACAAAATCTATTCTCTTTCCAGTTATCTTCAGAGAGGTTTCCTCCAGGAGCAAAGGCAGAACAGAGACCCACAGACATACATTATGCACAAAGAGTCTAAATTAGAGGTTTATTTCATGCCCCTCTTCTTTGGAGCTTGGAGAATTCCTGGAAGAGGGAAAGGAAAGACTAGGGGTAAGAGGGGATGGAGGACACCAGGAAAATACTGATGCTGAATCAACTAAGCAGGGAACGCATGAGTTCACAGAGACTAAAGCAGCAAGCATGAAGCCTGCATGGGTCTGGACCAGGTCCTCTGTTTTTATATAGTGGCTGTTAGCTTTTTTTGTGGGTCTCATAACAATGGTTACAGGTGTATCTCTGACTCTTTGACCTGTTCTTTGGATCCTTCCTATTAGGTTACCTTGTGTATTTGTTTGTTGTCTCTTGGAGGCCTGCACTTTTCTGATGGGAGAAATAGGAGGAGTGGATTAGGAAAAAAATGGGGGTGGCAGGTGTCTGGGAGAACTTGGGTTGTGTTGTATTACATGAGAGGAGAATGTCTTTTCAAAAGTTCCGAAGGTCGTTGAAGGACCTTAGACTGTTGTTCCCCTGCTCCTTAATTAAGTAAAGCTTTCCACTCTTTACAGCCTAAGCATAAACAACAGGGTCATAAGTAATCTGTGCTGCTAAGCCCAGGCACCTTCCTGTGCCAGCCAACATGCTATGGTCACGCTGGGGGGAACCCCGCCATCGCATCAGTGCAATCCTCCTGCATTTTACCTCTCCACGACAATCTCCTCCCAAAAGACAGGCTCTGCAAAGCTGCCTTCCTTCTTTTACTAACTTCTTTTTGATCAGTGCAATCTCCTTTTCTAAAGTTTTTTTTTTTCTCTTTTATATCCCAATGGCTGGAAGACACTTAAGGAAATGTTCGGCATCCTTAGTCATCAGAGAAATGCAAATCAAAACAACTCTGAGATTCCGTCTTACATCTGTAAGAATGGCCAAAATCAAAAACACTGATGACAACTTATGCTGGAGAGGTGGTGGGGAAAAGGGAACACTCCTGCATTGCTGGTGGGAATGCAAGCTGGTACAGCCCCTTTGGATGTCAGTGTGGTGATTTCTCAGAAAATGAGTAAACAACTCTCCTCAAGACCCAATAATACCACTTTTAGGTATATATCCTAAGGATGCTCAATTATGCCACAAGGACATGTGCTCAACTATGTTCATAGCAGCTTTGATTGTCATAGCCAGAACCTGGAAACAACCTAAATGCCCCCCAATCGAAGAATGGATAAAAAAATGTGGTACATTTACACAATGGAGTACTACACAGCAGAAAAAGTAACGACAGCTTGAATTTTGCAGGAAAAATGATGGAACTAGAAAACATTATTTTGAGTGAGGTAACACAGACACAGAAAGAAAATTATCACCTGTACTCACTCATAGGTGGTTTTTAAACATCAAGCAAAAAAAGCCAGCCTACAAACCATAATCCCAGAGAATTTAGACAACAGTACAGACACTAAGAGAGACTTATATAGATATAATCTACATGGGAAGTAGAAAGTAGAAAAAGACAAGATCTCCTGAGTCAATTGAGAGCCTGGGGACCTTGGGGGGGTTGATTAAAGGAGGCAGGAGAGAGGCAGGAAGAGAAGCAGAGAAAAATGTAGAGCTCAATAAATATCATGAAAAAAAATTGAAATAAAAAAGGAGAAAAAATTTAAAATTAAGCAAGCAGCTCCCACAGCCTAAGATAAAAGACCCATCCCTTCAAAAACCACTGGGTTTATTCTACCACTGTACATTATTCTAACTTAAAATGCATAGTCCTAGAAAGAAGGACTCTAAGACCCCCTTTGCACCTCACTGATTAGAGAAATTTAAGCTCCATGATTTAAAGTTTTGTCAAATACACTGCTAATGAGGAAGATTATTTATGTCCAAAAACAAGGGTCTGTTATTAAACATATTAGATTAATTAGAAATTAGATTGTCTTTAATTGAATTTATAAAAGAATTGATTCTAAAAAGTGAAGGATATATAATACATGCAGAATGTAGCTAACCACATAATACACCATAGTATTGGACTTTCTTAAATGGAGTATGTGTTAATGGAGCTCCAGAATGATGCTACAGTATAATTCTTTTCCAAGAAGTGAAAAGTAACTGAATATTAACCGAGAGAAACAGTGATCCTAATAAAGTAGTCTAATTCATATTCTATACTTGGTTCAACAAATATCTCCTAAGTAGATGAAATACTTAGATACTTTGAACAAGCTGAATTTTTTCCAAAAATTGAAAAGCCCAGCTTGCTTGGTACCAGCAGTGCCAGCATTTAAACACTGGATTGTTGTGTTGCTTAACCTCACAGGTGACTCCTCCACACTGGCCCTAAACTCCACTGCTGGAGAGTCTCTCCTTGTGACAGCTCTGCTTCCTTCTTTCATTTCAGTTGTTTTTTGGTTTGTAAACATTTGGAGTCTCCCTAACGGGTCACCATTATCAGGAAAGCACAAAATGGAATGCTTCTTGAAAGCATCCTTCCCTTAGAGAAGGGAACAAGAACATCCATCTGTGGAATGATCAAGTTAGAAGTCAGTAAGAGGAACTCAACCGACAAAGACAAGGAAGGGCAGCATTGGAAATGAGAAGTCAGCCTGAGCCCGGTTGGCTGGAGGCTGTGCTTGGTTCTCCATTATCCTGCTGTCTCCTTCCTGACCAACAGCTACTATGTTAGTCCCTAGGGATTGTGTAAGCTGACAGTATACTGGACACTTACTCAAAATTCCTTTCCCAAGTTATCTTTCTTTATGTTTTGCTTTTGTTCTAATGTAGACCAAATACTTCGTAAAACCACTGAAACTAGACCTATTGTCTATGTTGCAGACTTGACAAATTAAGCTTCATAAACCCCAATTATGTCACCTCTCTAAATTTACAGCAAATTACTGATTTCATTAAGTATTACCCATTCAACCAAAATATTTTTAAAAATATATTGCCATGCAATAAATTACTTTTCCTACAACAAAACATTTTAAAATGGTCACATATATTCTGACCAAATCTTAAGTTTTATTGCTTAGTAGTACAATGCAAAATGCAATTTATTTCAGATGATAGCATTTATCTTTTTATTCTCTAATTTATTCCACATAATTTTTTACAACAAATTTTTAATAGGTGATTTCCTTGAAAAGAAAGATTGTAATAAGATTACTAAAATGCACACATCATGTTTAACTGGACATGTAAATGCTTTTAAAAGAGAGAACAACAAAATAGGTGCTTCCTTTTGGTAGAGTCCCTTTTAAAATCTGCATCAAAAATTAATTGATTGTTTAGCTTTGTACTACCACATAATTGCTTTTTAAATTTTGAAATAGATATAATAGATATTCTGACAATGATGACAAAGAAGAGGAAGACAATGTTGAAAAAGAAAAAAGAAGGTTCCTGGTACACAGGTGTATGCAGAAGAAAACATTCTAGATAAGCTTCTTTCATAATTAATATATAAGGGTGGTAAGTTTTGATGTTTAGGCTAACAGTCATATGTAAACAATGGCTCGGTCACCACTGTAACTCTTGCAATGAAACCAACATCAAATTTCAGTTTTCAATGAAAACAAAGAGGAAAGGGAAATCACAGCCATTGTAAAATTACAAACATTTTAATGGAACTTTTAACTTGGAAGTGGAGCAAAGCTCTCTACCGATGGAGCCATGCAAACTGATGGCTCCAGGCTGAGCACAATATTATCTACAGTCTTCTTTTACATCTGTCTCTACTTATCTGGGATGTGATTTAAGGCTTGTCGTTTTCTCTTCAAGTAGTACAGTCTTTGGACGGTAGAGGGCACTTTAAATTTAGACAAAGCCCAAGAAATCCTCCACTCTCCATTCAGAGAGCTTTTGTTTGACTCTAAAGAAATACAATTTTATCCTACATTCTAAACAGCATGTATTTTTTTTAACTGTGTGGCTAAAAAGTATGTTTCTTATTATGTGAAATAGGTTTCCTATTTCATATTATTTTAAAGAAATACAGTGATGTCAAAATGTATACAGTATTGGCATCTAGCAAATAGTGATAATACAAATTGTGATTACTTCATAAATGATTAAGTCTTTGATTTTTTTTTTCCTAATGGAAAGGGAGAATGAGGAGCGTAACTCCAGATTTAAACTAATTGAAACCTCAAAAATATGTCAAAAATTTTAAAACATAGTACATATATTATCTGAATGAAATCAGAAACACAAAAATCCTATTTGTCCACAAAACATATCCTTTTCATGATTTTTGAAAATTACATAAAAATATACTTAATAAGATATTAGATTTCATTTTATATCATACAGTTCACAAGATTTCCCTCAATCTCCTGTTAATCACAATATTAACTGCTCTGATACTCTCAATTCTCTATCCTTTAAGAGTTCATGAATTGCTTCAACATGTTGCTGATATTCAGGAAAAATAATTTAAATATAAAAGCCTTATGGCTGTTTTTCTCATATACCTTAATCGCCACGACTTACGGTGAATGTGCTATTATTTGTACATGTTCTACTCCATTTTAAAGAGTCAAAAAAAATAAAATATGATCCATGTTAATATTTTAAAGTAGTAATTACTTTTGGTATTGATTGTCACTTTGGAATTACCACAAAGCATCTTTCACCCTAAAAATGTTTCATTTACCTCTTTCAGTTGAAAGCCAGCTATCATACACATAAAACAAACCCACAATTAGCTTGTTTGTTCAAGCTAAACCAAATCGCTCCCCCTTTTTAGGCTGTGAGTGGAATTGCTGCCAGGCTATGGAGAATTCTGCAGATTTGACCTTATCGGACTGAACCTTAGACCAAGAAATGAAACACAAGAGTAAATCTACTTAATATTCCAGCAAATAAACAGTATCTAAAAATTTCAGAGCTGAAATATCCAAACATATTTTTTAATCTATAATTGCACAGCAGACCTGAACTTCATAGATAGAAATTATTATAAACTTTGAGCAGAATTTACTGGTCTTAGGGCATAAGATTGTTGAAAGAAAAGAGGATGACTAAATGTCCCGAAGTTGCTGCATTTGTTTCTGACAAAGATTTAATAAAGAAAAATCTGTACTTTAGAAAAAAATATCAGAAATATTTTTCATATACAAATAAATAAAAGTTGGCTGCTTCCAGTCACCTTGATTCCCAAAACCTCGAGTAAACCACATTGTGGAGATGTGTCTCACATATAACCTTGCCCTTTGCCATTTTCATAAACGAAAAGCAAATAAACAGCAATTGTCGCCACTCTAAAATGCACGGCCGCGCTCGGTGGCATTTATCCTTCCGCCTTCCCCCATTTATTATTGTCGGTACACTGTTTGCCACCAACAATGCTGAGGAGGTCTGACACAGGGAGGGTAAGAGGCGCAGATGGACAGCGCCTATTATCTCTTCCCTTCTCTCTCTTGCCCTTTTATGGCCTATAACTTCATTCAATCTGCAGCTACATTTATGTCCCTTTTACAACAAAAAGGGTCACAACGCTGCCTCTGCTAATAGTGAAATTGCCTAATTTCTTCATCTTCTTTTAAGTCTCAGGACTGGTCCCCATCTCAAGTTAAGCCTGGGTTTGTCCCGTCAACTTTGAAAATGACGGTCCTGTTGAGGCTCTGCAGCCTGCCAGGCTGCCTGGGTGTGCTAAGCCCTCAGGCATACATAGGGGAGAGGGGAGGAGAGGCCTGGAGGAGACAGCTCTGGGACACCTTCTAGAATACCTCCCTAGCGGTTAGAGTGTCCTCAGAGGTGGCAGGTTTGGAACCCTGGAACTAGTTGCGGGTCAGCTGACACCCAGAGGGCCCCAGTGCAGGAATGCGAAGAATTTGCTTGCTCAGAAGATGAGAACTAGAGAGACTCCCCCATTCTGACCCCAGCGCACGCCGGCTGGGGACCAGCAGGGCCTCTCTGCAGCTGCTGCAAGTGCGGTCGCCGCCGCCGCGCTGGAGACTGCAGGAACTGGGATGCTGGGAGAGCCTGGCAGCTGCTCGGCCTGGACTGCGGCCCCTGACCCCTCTCCCCCTCCCCGCCCCCGCAGCCTTTCTCTCTCTCTCTCTCTCTCTCTCTCTCTCTCTC
>NC_022011.1:74720060-74729470 GCF_000317375.1 Microtus ochrogaster
TCTCTCTCTCTCTCCTCTCTTTCTTTCTTTCTTTCTTTCTTTCTTTCTTTCTTTCTTTCTTTCTTTCTTTCTTTCTTTCTTTCTTTCTTTCTTTCTTCCCGGTAGCAAGCCTACTATAAAGCAGAAAATCGTCCCCACGTTGTGGGGAGATCCTTCAGGAGAGGAAGCTAGGGTATAGTAGCTCGGGCTGATAACAAAGCCAGGCTCTCAGCCCTCCTGTCTCTCCAGCAGCTAAAGGCTTCCACTCTCCTGCTGCCGCCAGCCACTGTAGAGCATTGTCAGCCTTGCTCTGAGAACTAACTGCCACATAGTCTCCTCCTCCTTCCAGATTTTCCAGGATGCTCCCCCCAACCCCCAGGAAAAACACCAAAGGCTTTGTAAAAGGGAGGTTAAAAAAAAAAAAAATCCTGAAGACAACTTCCTATTTTGCATCTGAGATTTTACTCTGATTTCTTTATTAGAAAACGGATCTTTTCAAGTACAGCACAATAAAATAAAGCTCAAATGGATGAATATGGCAGGTTGGGGAGCAATTAGCTGCTAATCTGGGAAAGCGCTTCTTGATTTTCCTGGCCAGCCCATTCATGTTCCTTCCCTTCCTAAGATCTTCTTCCCTGTTCAAGGCTAAAAGCTGCCTATGATTCAGCTCATAAAAATATGTCACAGCAATTGGAATTTACCCTTTGACCTTCTATCCGCTCACTGCCACCTCTCTTCTGCGTGCACACACCACACACACACACACAAACAGAGAGAGAGAGAGAGAGAGAGAGAGAGAGAGAGAGCACATTTCAGTAATCAGCCATTTTCACTTCACAGATGGTAAATGTTGCTGCTGAAAACTGCCTTTTGCAAAAGATAACTTGTAAAATCCTTGTTACATGAATTATTTGTCAACTTCTCTTTAAAAGGTTTTTTAATATGAAATTTGTTTGTGGATCTGTCCACATGATCTTATTCCCTATTTCACACGGTGACCATAAATCCTCAGAGATTCTAGGCACTCTTAACGAAAACATAATAGCAATAGTGGAGACAGAGTTGAGTCCAAAATGTATGAGCGGAGTTTCCTAGTTTTTCTGACAACCCTCACCTTTCCAAATAATTTCTCCCTCCCTTTGTACAGTGAAAGCCCCATTACTAGTGCTGGAGGAAAAAAAAAAAGGGCTAAGTGTTTTGGACAATTTCTTTTTGTGTGTGTGAAGCTCAAAAAGCCAAGAAAATGGGCAAAATACTGAATCAGGCCACCAGGGCCAGTTCAAATGCACACAGAGACATTTTTACCTCGTTATTTGAACTATTACTAAATAAAATGCTTTTCTTCCTTGGAGTGTGGCAAAGTACTACTTTTCTCCAACATGAATACAAGTTCTGGGGAAAAGTTAGAAATAACTTAATATTCGACTGCAGTGCCTTCCCCTCTCCAATTAACAGGAATTCCTTGTCCTTACTGTACTTTCTGAAATGGTGGCAGACACTCCCACTCATGATTGGAAGCACTTTCAAGATGTCCAAATAGGTCTTGAATTCAAAGATTTGGGGGTAAAATGAACAAGTTTAAACATCGTTTTCTTTTCCATGCACACGGTGACTAGAAATGAAGAATTGGAACAGTGTCTGGCAATTCAGTACCAGATGCTGAAGTCATGACTTAATTCACATGTCAAAAATAAATTTGCCAGGCAAGAATTAAACAGGGTTTAACATTATTATAATTATGGAGTTTGGGAGACAATTATTTTTTATTTTACATGTTTACACACCAGTGCTCTGAGGACTGACAGTGTTGTACCTAGAAAAGAGAACTTAGGAATCTATAAACAATTGCATACAAAGTTCTTTATTAGCATGATTTTTCCTAAATTTAATAGGAAACTTCTTCAGTTTTCCTGCAGTCATTATTCATGTTCTAAAATGGCATTTCTATTTAGCAAAGCCTAGACAATGGCAGTTTAACAACGTTTAAATGGGGGTTTAGATAATGACAATTTCATACTATTATTACAATACCTACATGATGGCTGAAGATTTGGGGAGGATAGGGAGAATACAGGAGTCTTCTTTTTATATAATGTCAGCTTTGGTTGAAATTCTTAGCGGTAAAGACTTAAAGATAAATCTACAAATACACCTACGTGCACTTCATCATTGTCGTGAGTTTTGTAGGGGTCGTCCATTTTTCCTGGAAATGGCACCAAATGCTGGTTGAAAATATTTGTCCTGAAATTCTTTGTACTTTAAATAAACTAATACTTCAAGATCTGCCATGTGTCCCTCATTCATCTTTAAGGATAGTCCTTGCACGGGCACGTGTGCGTGCATGAGTGTGTGATTTAAAATGTTTCTCCCATTTTGTTCCATCTCTAGAAGCCCTTTAACTGAATGTAGCTTTGATAGTGACTCAGTAAATTAAGGCAGAAATATATTTATTTGAAGGTTTTTTTTTATGATTCATCTCATGCAAAAAAAAAAAAAAGGACAGTAATTCATTTTAAATTGGAGCCCCTGTTTATTTTCTGTTCTTTTCACCCAGTATTAAAAGGTCTCCATGTGGGTTTCCCATGATGAACATCACATAGGGGAAAACGGTTTCATTTGGCATTTTTCATCTAAGAGAAATTCACACCCTCTTTTCCCATAGAGAGGGAGATAATATGATAACCTTCTGATTATATACATAAGCAGAACCTGATCAGCTTCTCTTGTGGTTCATTTTTTTTTAAGGGCAAGTTCCAGTTGGATTGTACTAATGCACATATTCATGAATCTCTCCACACAGGGTTTACTGCTCTCCAGGGAACCCTTGAAGTATGCATCATTGTTTCAATGAAGTATCTTCATTATAAAACATGGGGACTATAAAAGGTGAGCACATTTGCCACAGCTTAATATAATAGCTGGTCTGACTTTCTTTTGCTATGATTTTAGCCTCCTTCCTTCCTTCCTTCCTTCCTTCCTTCCTTCCTTCCTTCCTTCCTTCCTTCCTTCCTTCCTTCCTTCTTTCCTTCCTTCATGCCTTCCTTTCTTCTTTCCTTTTCTTCATCCTTTCTTTTTTCCCTCCCTCCCTCCTTCCTTTCTTCTTCCTTTCCTGTCTTCCTTCCTTCTTTCCTTCTTTATTGCAACAAATAGGAAAAAAGTAACCAAGAATACTGAGATATCAGATATCAAATCAGAAGAAACATCATTTTATTTCAAGGTCAAATTTAATCTCCTTCAAAGGGTTATACAGATGAATTAGGAAGCATAACCCTAAAATTCAAAAATGCTTATACTTAATTCAAATGTTTTTAGGTGATATAAAGAACCTTATGGAAATTTTTGGTATCTGCATATGCATAAGTTTCTAACACTGAAAACGTGAGGTCAAAGGTGAAAGTACAGTAAGGCAAAAGTATAATAATAAGTAGGTAAACACTTTTAAGGCAGGCAAAGGGAGGCATTGCTTCAGAACAATACATGAAAACCTATCCACATGTTCGTCCTGGCATCTCGGTCCTTGCCAAGAAGACTGAAAACCATGGTCGATCATTCTATTATTTATATCTGCTCTAAAGATACATGTGCTAATATTTCTCTTTTCTGTGGAGTTCTTCTAGAGAACCTGAGATTTAGGGCGTTCGACTAATGTGAATGTTACAAAGAGGCCTTTATTAGAAACGACATGAATGAGGCACTGAATAAAACTACAAAAGCTCCAAACTGGAAGTGGGAATAATGGGGTGCTTTATACGGAAGGAACACTGTCTTTAGGGTATGAAGGACAGTTTAGCATGACATCGATTACAAGGGAACAAAGGAGTTATGTAGCTCACAAATTAGGGTATTCAGGTCCAGATACATTAGTGGTGGAGGGTAAAGAATTTGGAATTCGGTGTAAAATGATATTGTGATCTAACATAGCACTCAGTGGAATGTGACATTCCTTGAATGCAGGCTGTATAGTGATCAAAATAGATTGGGACAGTCACAAATAGCTGAGACTTTGCCACTCTAGTGATTAGCAACCAAAGGCAGTGAAAACGAGAAGACGAAATCTGTGGTACGACAGGAAATGACAAATGTAATTCAGCATAACGCATATGCCAGTTTCCTGAAGTTTCTCAGGGGAAATTTAGTCAAGGATAACATTTGTAAGATGTCTAAGGGCAACAGTACAAACCATATGGAGTCAGTGACTTGCTGTTGCAATTTAAGTTACCAGTTCAGACAAATGGTCAATCTCTAATCTCTATTATTTGGTATGCTATGAGTTGGAAAAGGGGCTGAAAAATAAAGACGAACATGTGGTCGCAACCTGTAGGAAATCCTTGTCTAGTTGCCAGAACAAGTATTATACAGATACTCTCCATTCTTCTCCATTTCTATAAAAGTTAGCGGTTCCAGAGTAGTCCCATGGTACTAAATAGACTGGATTACCTTACATCTTTGAATTTTGGGGGTGTGTTATATGATTATCTATTCACCCTCCTTCCTTCACCTTCACTACCCTCTAAATTCATAATGTATCCCACACCTTCTAGAAACATTTGCACCTTACTACACTTAGTTTATATCTTATGCAGGCGTGTTCCTCTTTATGACATATTCACTGTGCTGTCCCCTTCCCACCTGCGCCTACCACTCCTCTTCCAGCTGCACATATCTATTGACTAATAAGTCCGAATCCCCATCCTCATTCCTCATATCTGAGCCCACATATGAGTCACTCGCTCGTTCCCAAAGGTCACCTGAATTTCTCACGGGAACTCTGAATTCAGTTTTTCCAGAAATGAATTTGTATTGTCTTCCTATTTAACCTTTCTGTTTCTGCTGGGTTTTCTCATTTTAGAATGCCATCTCACCCAAGTCGTTGGTCGGAAAACCATGAGTCATTCTTTCCTTTAGTGTCACTACCAGAAGGTCACTAGCTCATATACACAGTCTGCAGAAGGATCTTCACCTCCTTTGTGCTCCCCTTAGAAACACCATTGTTTGTCACAGTGAGTTTTGTATGTGACTTCAGATGGTTCATTGTTTCTGGCCATACCTTTCTTCCCACCATTCTTTCTAAAATACAAGTTTGGGGAGAATAGAGTATTTTCTTCATTTATAGAATGAAGGGGAGGGCAGAAGAATGCGTGGCATTTGGAGAAGAACAATGTGGCAATGATTCATTGTCTTAACCATTTTTCAGTATTAGGTCTATTTTTAATATATATTTTAAATTATGTTCTCTGCCTGAAGTATTGTAATAACAAATTATTGCTGTTATACTTCAGCTGCTATTATACTACCATATATTCCCCTTCAGATAACAATACTATTAATCTATAATTACATCATGGTGTATAGTTATGCAAAAGCCTACAGAGCTTTTCACTCATTCAAAGTGAATTTAAACTCTTAATGACCTTCAAGGACCTGAGTCTTCTATCCCTGATGGAGAACTTTACCTCATACTATTCTCTTCTTGGAAGCTCAACACTTTGCCACAAAGAGCAAGTGAACCAAGTAAACTAATATCAAAATGACCCTGCAACATCTTGTTCTGCAGCTATCTGGCTTGTGACTATTAAGTTTATTATTACTGTTTATTATTATTATTATTATTATCATCATCTGCATTTTTATTTTTTGGACTGAGCATTTGTTTATTCTATGTATTCACTCTAAAGTGGTACTTATATTTAAGAAAGGGCATAGATTTTTGGCTTTTTGTTTGTTTATTTTATTTTGTTTTGTTTTTTATAGACAACCAACAGAGAGATAATATTTGTTGATTCATTTAGTCAGTCAGTGTATTTTGATCAGAAACTATTGATATTTAACGTTACTGTTGAAATATTGGAGTTAATTATGGTCATCATGTTGTTGATTTTTTGGTGGTGTTATTTGTGTTTTCAGAGAGAATTTATTTTGGTAATTATGCTACCATACTTCTTCCCACAGTCCCTCTACTATGCTTATTCCAGGCTTCAGACTAAAATATTGCTACATGTATGTCCTTTGTGCTTGGTTTGCTGGATATAGTTTTTCTAGGCTGCTTATGTCCTGGAAGAGTTTCTTTCTCCTTCAATTATGGCAGATATTTTGGCTGGTTATAACTGCCTAGGCTAGCTGTCATCATCTTTTTAGATTCTGATTGCATTGCCCCAGGCTCTTCAGGTTTTCAAATTTTTCACTGGAAATATTTTTAGTCTGATGGGGTTTTCTTTATCTGTGATTTGAGGCTTTACTCTTGCAGCTTTCAGTGCATTCTTTTATTGTGTACACTTAAAATTTTAATTATGATATGCTGTGGGTACATTCTTTCCTGGTCCTACTTATTTGTTGTTCTGTAAGCTTGTTCTATCAGTAAGGTTGTATCTTCCTTTAGTTTTAGGAAATCTTCTCTCATGATTTTTTTAACGATCCGATTTATGACATTGGTGAGATATTTGGACCAGATCCTCTGCTTTATCTTCAATTGATATGTTCCACTTGCAGAATTTGGAAAATTAAAATATGTATACCACACCATTGACACTTATTCAGGATTTCAATGGGCAACTGCTTTGAGCTCAGAAAAGACTGATTCAGTAATCGCGCCTTTATTAGAAGTTATGGCCATCATGGGCATACATGCACAAGTAAAGACAGAGAGTGGTTCAGCATATATCTCAAAGAAAATGAAACAATCTTTTGCTTATTGTAATATAAGGCATAATAAAGTTATACCAAACAATCCTATAGGTCAGACAGTTATAGAAAGATCAAATAGAATTAAAAGGATATGTTAAATAAACAGGAAGGGATGGAAAATACCCCCATATTTAGATTACATAATGCTTTATTAACCTTGAATTTTCTTAACACTAATGAGAAAGGAACAACAGCAGCAGAAAGACATTGGAAAACAGAAAAGTTTCTGAATTAAATCAGCTGGTGTATTTCAAGGATGTGTTGACCTCAAAATGGAAAGCAGAAGTTGTGTTAATTTGGGGAAGGGTTTTCCTCTTGTTTCCACAGGAATAGAAAGTTATAGATACTATCAAATTTAATAAAGATTCAGTTTTAAAAAGAGAAATCTTTTGAGAAAGAGAGAGAAATGACGGCTCATCCACAGCAGTGACTGCTACACAGGAGGTAAGGAAACCACAAAAGGGTGTGTTTTTGCAGGAAAATACTCATCTTCAAAAAATCAAGAGACCCTGAACATCTAGATTATTAAAGAGGAAAAGATAATTATCCAGATAGGACCACAAAGCAAAGAGAATTTTCTTACCTCCCCAGACTTTTATAATTTTAATAGGAAAACAAAGTAAAGATATGTTGCTGCCAAGGATGTTATGAAATCCACTGGTAGACTAAAAGCTTTCAAACATTGTTCATTTGATAAATATTGAAGAAAATGACAAGTAAATCAAACTACAAAAACCTGCGCTGTGAGCAGTAATACTTCTCCCAGGAGACAACAAGAATAGAAAACAGATAAAATTAAGTCTCAGATGACATAACTATGAAAAGCATACAATAAAGAAATTATGTTTTCTCTGCTGGATTTTGTATACATCATGCAGGAGTGAGTGTGTAGCTATCATCTTAGGAATTGTTTATTTCATGCTAATAAACAATGTTAAAATATATTCCTACCAGAAGGAGCCAGATAATCAAAAAGGCAGATGAGTAAACAAGGAAAAGAATCCCTTGATTTGGAAATCTGTAAGCCTTTTTATCTGATTTTTAGAGCTAGGTATGCTGCCAGCCAACAATGCATCCCACATCTCCCAAAGAGGACACATAATCATTAATGTGGCAAAGAGCCAGGCCCTGTGTCAATATTATACTCTGTTTTTTGCTTGAATTTCACTATTTGCATTGCAATATTTTACTACTAGATTACACAGTTCCTTTGTGTGAACGCAGCAGCTAGCATACTTTTGATAGAGCTGGGAAATCTACCTGAATGTTATAGAGTCTGAACTGTTAAAAAAATTAAAGGGATAATGTTCATGCCTCTTTCACAAGATTCTTTTGAGGCAGAGAGTGGATGTCATATTAAGAAGACAGCATGGCAAGATTTGGTTTTTAAAGAGGTAGGCTCAAGTTTCAGCTCTGATACTCAGTGATAACAGGCACCAAACAGAAAATAACCTACATGGGGAAAAATAGGAAAATATATACAAATATATAAAAGAAATTCCTTTTCAATGGATATCTATATGTGTCCTGCCGCCTTGTAGGACAGGATGTCATGTGATACGTGAGATCTCTACACAGTAAAAAAAAAAAAAGGGAGACTGAAGTTTTTAACACATATATTTTAAGATGTTTTTACAGGTCAGGTATTAGAGATAGAATACAGAACAACCAGATATCCTTCAAAAACAACAAAAACAATTCATTAAACTTGTATCACAGTACAGACAGACAAAAACAATCAAAGTAAACAGAGTGTGGACTCAGGGATGATGTGTGTCACACGTGAGCCACAGCAGGAAGGTCTCTGCCCATTACAGGTTAAGCCGAAGGATGGGGAGAAAGGGATGAGAACTGAGAAATATAAGGGGTTTCGGGACCCTTAGGCAAATTTCTGAACATGGTCGTCTAATTTTGTTTCTTTTGCTGTGAATAAGTACAGCAATGAAAAAGCGGCTAGACAGAGGCAAGGGTTTATTTGACTTACAATTCAGGTTATAGTTTGTATTTACAGGGAATACCCAGATGCAGAGACACAAACCCAAATGTTAGGTGGAGCTTGGAGAATCCTGAAAAAAGGGGGAGGATTATAGGAGCCACAGGGGTCAAGAACACTGCAAGAAAACCCACAGAATAAACTAACCAGAGCTCACAGGTACTCACAGAGACTGAATCCACTATCAGGGAGCTTACATGGATCTGATCTGGCCCCACTTCATAGGTTCTATAGTTGTATAGTTTGATATTCTTGTAGGACACCTAACAGTGAGAGAACAGTGGTTGTCTCTGACTCTTTTGCCTTCTTTTGGGACCATTAACTTCCTTTTTTCAGCCTTAATATGAGGGAAAGTGCCTAGTCTTACTACAACTTGTCATGCCATGTGTGGTTGACATCCCCGAGAGCCCTGCCCTTTTGTGGAGGGAAACAATGGCGTAGGAGTGGGTCAAGGGCACAGTGAAAGTGGGAAGTTGGGAGACTGAAAGGAGAGGAAGGAGGGAAATCTGCAGGCGGGATGTAAAAAGATGAGGGAAAAATTAAAATAAAATTGTTCAACGTGTCTTAACTCTGGGCTCCTATAAAAACAAAGTTACAAGGTTAAAAGTTGTTATTCCATAAGGGAGTAATCAGGATAGAAAACCAAGCACACTATCATAAAACCAAAATTCAGTAGTGTAATTCCAAATTCGGTAGCTCAGTGTATAACATGTATTTGTCAGTTTGGGGGTTTTATTTGTTTTTTTTTTTTTTTTTT
>NC_022011.1:74729620-74730123 GCF_000317375.1 Microtus ochrogaster
GGGTTTTAGAAGTCTTGGGCGGCCCCCTTTCTGTAGCTGTAAGATCTGAAACAATGTAGTATTTCCCGCTGGCACGAGCTAACTCCACTCTAAATCTGTGGCTGTCCTTGGCAGGCATCTAGAGGTCAGATTTTCTCCAGTATCCTGGGATCTTCCCCTGCAACTGAGACTTCCCCTTCTTCAGTGCCCTCTAAGGACACTGGTCTGCAAGGACTCTGACCGCGCCATCAGGTGTCAAACTTTAACCACTACAATGGCTCCTCACTTTTGTTCTTTGAATAATTCAAAATCAGTCTAAGATGGATCACATGTATCCATTACTACGTTCTATTAAAAGTATGTAATCTGGCTCTTTTGGGAGCTTTGTGTACTGCTCCTGAAGGAGCATGTTCCTATTGTCCCAGTGAAGTACAAATGACTTCACCTCAGTGGTGCTGATTTCCTTGTCAGTTACAGCTGCTTCTTCAGTCCTAGCCTAATCAGCTCACAATTTCCAAGAAACA
>NC_022011.1:74730668-74735484 GCF_000317375.1 Microtus ochrogaster
TTTTTTGGTTTTTCAAGACAGGGTTTCTCTGTCGTTTTGGAGCCTGTCCTGGAACTAGCTCTGTAGACCAGGCCGGTCTCGAACTCACAGAGATCCGCCTGCCTCTGCCTCCTGAGTGCTGGGATTAAAGGCGTGCGCCACCACCGCCCGGCTAACCCCACTTCTCTTACACCAGTTTCCAATCTAGTTTCATTTCTGTTGCAGTGTTTTAAAAACACCCTGATCCACAACAACTAAGGACAGGAAAATGATTGACCTTCTGTATAAGTATCGCTTTGATTGGTTGATAGATAAAGATACTTTGGCCAATGGCTCAGCAGAACAAAGTCAGGCGGGAGATCTGAACAAAGATATGTGTAGAGAGAGTAGGTGGAGTCACGGAGATGCCATATAGCTGCCAAAGGAGGCACAAGTCACTTTGCATCATTTAAGGGAAATAACAGAATTGGAGGCTTGAGATAGTTGGTCACATCACATTCTTAGTCAAGAACAAAGAGAAGTTAATGCACTTATGTTTTTGCTTGCCTTTGTATTTTTTTCAATTCTATATTTTGCAAGACCATTTGCCTAAGGAATGGTACTAGCATGAAGGGGTTGGACTTCCACATGAATAAGCAATCAAGAAAATCGCCCACAGATATGCCCACAAACCAACCCAATAAAGACAATTGCTTGAGACTCTCTTCTCAGATAGTTCTAAGTTGTGACAAGCTGACTAACCATCACAATCATCTTTCTTGGTATTAAAGAGACATAATAGGTAGGTATAGAATACACAAAGAGAAGATTAGATGAAGAGACAACAGTAAATCTCTGTTCCAATAGTCCTTGAGAAGGAAGGTGTTTAAACCACTGTTACGTAAAGAATGTAATATATGGGATTTATTTAAAAAATTAGTCAATTTTGAAGAAAGAGTCTACTACATGTAGTAATTAGTGAGAGGAGCTGATTTAATATGTTTGGTTCTATTTTCCTCTTTTCTTATATTTCTTCTGAGTAAGCATAGGCCATAGTCTTGTTTTATCTGAATAGTTAGGAAAGAGTTCTAGGAAATAGCATTAGATGTTGAACGTGATCTTGAAAAATGACTACGAAAATCTCTGTGAGAAAAGGAGCATTAGAGATTAAGATAAGAATTATACAATGTGGATGGGGGAATCTTAACCAGGCACTCCTGGATGAGGGCTATCAATGATGTTTAAGAAAAGGGAGAATTGGCGGGCGATGGTGGCGTACGTCTTTAATCCCAGCACTCGGGAGGCAGAGGCAGGCGGATCTCTGTGAGTTCGAGACCAGCCTGGTCTACAGAGCTAGTTCCAGGACAGGCTCCAAAGCCACAGAGAAACCCTGTCTCGAAAAACAAAAAACAAAAAAACAAAGAAAAGAAAATGGAGAATTGATTTTCCATAAATACAAGTCTCCTTAAAGCGTTATCTAATTCCATGTGATTATCCATAAACACACATACATGCATATAAGCAGCACAAAGGGCTGAGTAGATTGTGTGTGTGTATATGTATATGTATAAAACAATAATAATTATGGGAGAAGAAGTCATGAATTTGAGAATCTGAGAAGGTATGGTATGGAAACTCACTGGGAGATGGGAAGTGGAAAAAGACTGATGGAAATGATGTGAACATAGGGATCATGCATGAAATTCTCAAAAAAATAAATTAAAAAGAGATAATATTCATTAAAATGAAACATTTGTGTAGTTAGTGGCATCATATTTAGTTTCCAATACAGTTATGAAATTTTACAAGAAATCTAATCCTGATGCTGTTAAAGTAGTTATGAACATAAAATAATTCAAGTCATAAAGATGAAATAGCAGTTAATGGAGTCCATATTAATAGCTGTGGGTGATAACTCAGAAATATTCTGAGTAGCATTAGTCATCTCTGTAGAGCTGATCAAACATTAGTTAACTAGATCCTAAATGGGATTTACAAAAGCAGTTTGTTGTGGTTTGGAAAAAATATCTTGGGGTAAAAAAGTTTGGCACAGTATAAATGTGCTTATCATAAGAATTTTTGAAATTATTAGATTGTGCTATAAACTCCATGACATCAAATGTTTCTTAGAAAATATCAATAATGGATGGGTTTAGATTGGGCCAGAATTTCTGCATGAGCAGCGTCCCGTGGACAATGTTTCTGACCGATGGCTGTCTTAAGTCAGGCCATGAACTCACTCAAAGCTTCAGAAAATGTTCAGAACTGAGTCACAGTCAATGCTTTGGGCTTTGAGAAGTGTCAACAGAACAAAGTAAAATCAGACAACTCTTAATTGGCAGACAGTGACTCAATAGTTTTTATATCCTTTACCTGAATCTAATGTCCAATCTTTATGATGGTGTGGACAGGTAAAATGATGAAAAAAAAATGAACAGTTAAATTTTAAAAGTATCCAAAATAAAAAAAAAAAGTATTCATGCCTTTTGCATACCCATGAATGTTCTTTTTGTCTATTGGATTTTCTTCTATATCATGCTTGTTCCTCTGTCTTCTGCTATGGGTTTCCATGGTATTTTTGACCAGTTGTGCCTAGTCTCACGAGAAGCTTATTCATCCAAGAGGAAGAAAACCGAGGCCTGCCGCTGTTTCCTTGAAGCTCTCCTTCACCTTTAGGTTGCCTTGCTAGTCTACCCAGCCCAGCCATAGTGTACACACCCTGCTGTGTGTCTAGAGTCCTTCAAGAACAAAAAACAAGCAGCTCATTTGGAATATAAATGAATAGTCCCTTGTGCATACACAATGACAATGTCTGCCTTGTGTTCATTATTTTTAACTGGAATTGAATAAGAAGCCCTATGCGTAACAGTAAGAGTTAGGAACCTTGTTGTTAATTAGACACATTTGGGTCAGTGGTGGCTTGTGGTAGAAGACAAATAAGAAAATACTTTGTCATTAGAAGTTTATAAATTAAGAATAATCTGGAAAATAAGATTAATGGGGATGTATGACTCAAAGAAAAGCTAAATCTAAAAAGAAAGAGTAATTGTAGTCATCACTTTCTTGAAGATTTTCTGGATAGTGGTAAGGACATGAATAAACTCAAGAGAAGCCTTCAGTAACTTACATGAAGAATCTATTTGTGTCACCTGTTCATGTATATGCTAGTGCTGTTCAAATGTAGAAAACCATTGTCTCTAATCTCAAAAGATTCATATTTTAGTGGAGGAAGACAATAATAAAGGCTAGTCAATCATACTATGCTTACAGGAATATTGGTTCTCTAATAGAAGCTGGGAAATGTTTCAAAAGGTAATTATTCAAAATTCTGTATTTTAATATTTTTTCAGATTTACACAACTTACTGTGTGAGAACAACATAACATTGAAGTATATGCATCATGGTTCTACAGCATGCTGCAAAGTGAGGGTTTCGGAGGAGATAGGATGCCTACTTCTGATGTTTTTCTTAGCTTAGACACCAACTAGGAAAACCAGAGAGATCCTCACATTTTGGAATCCTTAAGAGCTAGATTGCATTTTCATATCCTGCAAGAACGAAAGTTTATAAGAGAACAGATAACTAACTTAGATAAATTCTGATTTTTGTCTCGGAGACTATCAATAAAAAGAAAATGAAAGACACTAGGAAAAGGTGGATGACTCACATTTGGGAAACTAGCTGATGTTAGTTTCAATTTTCTTCAATTAAGATGAATGTTAGTGAGGATGTTAACCCTGTCATTCTGGCTTAAGTCCAGCAAATGTAATTGCATTGCACTTACCTAAATTCTCTTTAGGTGCAAAGGCCTCCTTCATTTTCACCTCATCATTGTTTGTGATGTTGCTGCACACAGATAGAGGACACATTTAACCCCTAGGACAGTAGCATCTCTTGTGACACAAACTTGATCTTTCTGCATTCTATCAGTAGAAATTCACTTTTTAGGGGAAAGGTTTTTGAACACGTAATGCAATAAGGGAAAGGAAACCATATATAATTGCTACTGAAGGTAAAACAAAACAAAACAAAAAAAAACAAAAAGAAAATCTAATTGAATGAATTGTCTCTGACAGGGTCTGTGCAGTAATGGGAGATTCTCTTAGCTTGCCCTGCTCACAAATGTAAGATCATTATCATTAGATCTTTAAAATACCAACAAGCAAAATATGAAGAGATTGAAAGTCACCTTTAAAAATCACCCCAAAAGTTCAGTCTCAATTATCTACAATCAATGTCATTCTCCTTCGCTAGAAATTGGTAGCAGAGAACAAATTCTAAGAAGAGGAAAATTTGAAAGTACAATTGATACTGACAGATTATCAATGGAAGTATGTTTTTAAGCCATCTTCGCCCAAGCCCCAAGATTCTCTGTATTTCTATGCTCTACTTGACTTGTGCTCTGGTCACATTATTTTATGTGTGGCTATTAAACATTATTCACAAGCAATCTTTACTACTAATGTTTCTGATCTTTCATGAAAGTTTCATCTATAGATAAGTACTGAGTTCCATGAACTGTAAGATGGAAAAAGATATAAACATTTAAAATTTACCAGGAAATTTTTTTCTCTCTATAATAACTATGAATAAATCTGATGAGGGTTTATAAATCATAAAATTAGTCTACAGTTTAATAGCAATAAAAGTATAATATCTATGGTATAAATAGGCAAATAAGATAGATATTGATTATAAAACATACAGTTAAAAATAGACAGGAAAATAAAGCATAAGACAATAATTGTAATTGAATGAAAGTTGGGTGCAGGCAACATAAGAAAAAAAGAAAAAACATAAGAAAATATGGCATTTAATATAATATTAATATAAGACAAATTAGAATTTCATAGTTAG
>NC_022011.1:74735584-74737916 GCF_000317375.1 Microtus ochrogaster
GGTTGTGAGCCACCATGTGGTTGCTGGGAATTGAACTCAGGACCTTTGGAAGAGCAGGCAATGCTCTTAACCACTGAGCCATCTTTCCAGCCCCGCATAATTATATTTTTAACCACTTTTCAAAACTAACAACCTAATATTCAGTGAAGTATAGTATTGCTGACAGTGTAAAACTAATAGTCCCTTTGGAATGCAATGTCTTTATATTTCTAAGAACTTTAAAAATGATAGTTTTTCCCAGGAGTTCTAAGCCTGGATGTTCATTGTAGGAAAATAGTAGTTTGAATAGACAAAGGATTAGAGGCAATGATGTTTCCATAGCAAAACAGCTTTTCAGTCAGTCAAAAGAAAGGGTAACTGTTCAGCAAAAGCCACCAAGGCACTTACTTGGCTGAAGCAACAGAATATGTGATTTCTGTTACCAACCTCAAGTGTTCCCTGAAAAATGTAAAGCAAGCTAGCAGCCATGGGAGTGCCAAGGTGAAGCAGGCTACACCACCACTGAACATTCAAAGCAGTTCTCACTTGAGCATGGTTCTCTAAGTAAAGCTTGGGGAATATAGAAGAAGCGGCCCTGCTGTATGCATGGAAGGAGGACCTCAGGTTATAGAAAAGGCCACCACAAAGGTGCAAGCATATGAAGTCACTAACAATGGTCATGAAATATCACACAGGTTGGAATGACTGACAGAGTGAAGAGCTGGGATAGGAGTTTCAAGAAAAAAAAAAAACAGTAGGATAGCTGGGCGCTGGTGGTGACATATTGTTGTGGCTGTTGTTGATTGTGTTCTCATGCTGACATCTAGGCATAAGAGTTTGAGGTAATTATGGCAAAGGCCACAGATAATATAAAATATTTGGGGGTAGCTTTAAACAAGCAAATGAAAAACTTGTTTGACAAGATTTTAAGCTGTTGAAGAAGATGGAACTATCTCCCATACATATGGATTTATAGGATTGATACAGCTTTTATCCCACAGCCAGCCGTGGGAAGGAAAATGAATAACACCTTATAAAATGCTGTATAATGCAGCCACTAGTGCCAGAACCTTACACATTATAGTATATCCTTTAACCCACACAAATCAATGTTTCCAGGCTTATGAAGATTTATACTATTCTAGTATGATTGGACATATGTTGTGGTTTTTCTCAGCAGGTCATGAGGACAATAGTCTGCCTTATGATTTTCCAATCTTTTCACTAAACATCATGCTTAGCCTAGGGTAGAAATTCGATAAGCATTTTTCTCCAAATTCTTTCCTGTTAGATCTACTTATAAGAAAAAAATGAATGTATTTCTGAATCACATTAATCAGTATTCCCTAAAACTATTGTGCTGTTTATTCTATGACTCCCCAACAGCAACAATGAAGAAAAAAATATAGGACTAATGTAGAAAGCAAATATTATCTATTGCTTATAAATAATGAATAAGTAGTAGTATCCTTAAGAACAACAGGTATGCCGTTATATCTTGTGGATTATTATTATTATTATTATTTGATTTTTTTTTGCATTGCGGATTTGGGATTCTCTGTGTAGCTTTGGAGTCTGTCCTGGAACTTGCTCTGTAGTTCAAACTGCCTTTGAATTCAGAGATCTGCTTGCCTCTGACTTTTAAGTGCTGGGATTAAAGGCGTTCACCACCACTGCCAAACTGGAATATTTTTTTTAACTGAACACAGTTATGCTTCATTTGTTTATACCGAGGAACATTACTTTAACTGTGTAAGAGTTTGCTAAATTTGTTTATGGCACATTTGTTTAATTATGTAAACAAGTGTTGTATTTGTTTCACCTTGGCTACTTACGGCAGTTGATTGGTCTAATAAAAAGCCAATGGCCTACAGTTAGGTAGGAAAGGGATGGTCAGGGCTGGCATGATAAAAGAATATATGAAGAGAAATTTAGACTTGGAAAAAGAGAAAAAGAGAAAGAAGTGGAAGGAGAGAACAAGAACAAGAGAACACACTGGCAGCCCACCAGCCAGCAGACACAGAGAAGCAGTTAAAGTAAGATATACAGAAGAAAGGAAGATAATAAACCCCAAGACAAAAGATAGATCAAGAAAAAAACATTAATTTAAGTTAAAAGAGCTATCCAGAAACATGCCTAGGCTTGACCAAATATTCAAAACTAGTAATAATGCCCTGTGTCAGCACCTAGGAATTGGTTGGAGGCATAAAAGGAAAAACCTGATACATTTCCCTCCCCCTCCTCCCACCATTCTCCCCACCCACACTCCTCTCCCCCTCCCTCTCCAGTCCAAAGAGCAGTCAGGGTTCCCTGCCCTGTGGAAAGTCCAAGGTCCTCTCTCCTCTGTCCATGT
>NC_022011.1:74753868-74760519 GCF_000317375.1 Microtus ochrogaster
TCCTATTATTCTTAGGTTTGGTCTTTTTATTGTGTCCCATATTTCCTGAATGTTTTGTGATGAGAGTTTGTTGGACTTGCTGTTTTCTTTGATCAGTGCATTTATTTTCTCTATGTTATCTTCAGAATCTGAGATTCTTTCTTCTAACTCTTGTATTCTGCTGGTTATGCTTGTTTATGTAGTCTCTATTTGTTTACCTAGATTTTCCATGTCCAGCTGGCCCTCTGTTTGTGTTTTCTTCTTTGCCTCTATTTCAGTTTTCAATTCATGACCTGTTTCCATTATCTGCTTGATTGTTTTTCCTTGGTTTCCTAGGGTATCATTCACTGATTTATTCAATTCTTCAAACTTTCTGTTATACTTCTCATCCATTTCTATAAGGGCGTTTTTTTACATGCTGTTTAAGGGCCTCTATCACTTTCATAAATTCAGTTTTTTCTACTTCTTCTTGATTAAGGTCTTCATGTCCTCCTGTTTTGAGGTCTCTGGGTTCTGGTGGTTTCATGTTGTTTTTCAGATTGTTGGGTGAATTCTTGCATTGGCACCTGCCCATCTCTTCCTCCAAATGCTCCCCTATGAATCTTCTTTTACAGGATCAGGTCTTCTTGCCCACTGATGTACCTTCCCAGTGATGTCACTCCCCAGTGATGGCTCTCCTGGTGCCCAGATTGGATCTCCGTACTTCTTGGGTAGCTCATAAACAAAGGGCCCACCCTGCTTGCTGCAGGCAGGCTATTGAGACAAAGGAACCTCCGCCCTCCCAGTTGCCCTCCTGATTCGGATTTGGTCCCAGCGCCCCAGCAGGCGGAGCTGGGAGATGTTATACAGCCAAAGAGGAGAGGGAGGCAGATGGGAAGGGATAGCAAGAGAGAGGAGGTATTGGGCCTCTGCAGGATGACCAGGAAATGTAGGAGGGATAGGAACGTCTGAGTTCCCTCTTCTCGGCTGCTGCCGCCAATACCTATGATTTTATAGAACTATCAAGTGAGATGGAAGTTTTTGGTTTCATAAATGGAATCAAATAAGTGTATATTATTATATTTCAGCATTAAATTGGTAGCAATTATTGATATTTCAGCATTGTTGATAAGAGCACACAGCAATCCTTTCATGTAAATAGTTATAGACATCAAAGATGGAATCATTACTGATAAGTCAGCTTGTGAAATATTTTTAAGATTACATAATTAGAATTGTTTTTTAGAACCCAGGACTAAAAGCATTGATGATTAGTTACCTAGAATATTCTTTGTTAGGATTTCCCCATAAAGAAACTTTCCCTAAATATTAAAGACTCCTAAACATTCTTTAAGTAACTAAAGAAGAAATTAAAGAGGTCAAGGTTCTTTTTAAAAAATCCAAAGAATTACTTATGACATATACTCCCCTGTTAAATCCTGCAAAGGACTAGATTAGTTATTGTTATAGTTCAAAGTGCTGAACCAACTAGCTAAGGGAGTACATCTGCCCACATAAAGGAACTAAGGCTTTGAAGCCTATGTTCTGAATTCTGAATTCAGAATTATCTATAGATTAGAAACTGGCCTTGAAGATGTAACTGTATTTGAAGATTCTCTATAGTAGAATCCCACTAAATTAACTTTTTTATACACTTAAAATATTACAGTTTTACCAAATCTGCTTCGTTCACATATATAATACATAGCTATTTTCTTTATATTACTTTTTGAATATTATATTTAGATTTATAAACTTACATATATATATATATATAAATATGAAGCACGTTCAGTAACCTTTCTTTGTGTTACATATATACATATATAATTTGTTGATCTATGTTAATAAAGAATGCACATAATAACATTTTGCTCTTCTAATAACGTTTTTAGTCCAAACACTTGCTTACCATCCTTGTATGAATTGTCAGACTCCAGAAAGTGATCAAAATCTGCATATAGATTATAGTTTGTCTTTTCTTTAAAAGCTTGTTTTTCACATTTGTTTATTTTGTGTGTCTCAGCATGTGAGTGTGCCCTGACGAATGATCTTAGGACAAAAAACTCACCAGCATGGTCCATTACCCGAAAGACAATCCGCTGTCCAAGTTTTTAAAATATTTTCAATGATATAAATAATACATCATAAATGAAAGTTTCATGTGAATATAAATGGCTACTCAATACTACAAACTCCACAACATGTAACTGCTTTTGCTTAAAGCTCTCTGGACTTCTCACCAATGTATGTATAGTTATAGTTATTATGTGACCAAGTCAGTCTTCAAATTTTGCCTTATTTCATTCTCATTTTGTTGAATTATAAGTAACTGGTGTTTCAAGAAGTTCTTTCTTTTCAGTTTTTGCTTCCCATAAAAGTATATAGTATTTATAAAAATAATTAATTGATCAACTTAAAATATACAAAAAGGTAAATTAAATCATTTTAAATTAAAGGCAGCTTAACCATGGGGAGATTTTACTGAGTGTCTTTAATAGCGTGTGGTTAAATATAAAATATTCACCAACTTGCAGCATATGTGCAATTTAATGAATAATTTTTCCATAATGACTGTTTTGTGAACTACTTACCTGCCTGAACATTTCACAAAGGTTATCTCCATATTAGAGATATGTACATATATGTATACATATACATATATGTATGTATATTTTGGTTAAAGAATTGCAGACTTTAGGCAGATACTTCAGAATTGCTTAGTTAGTCAGAGTGGCAATTTAAGTAGTACATTCATTTACATTAAACCTTCAGAAGAAAACAAACCAATAAAACTAGTATGGACTAGAATATCTCTAGTCCAGGACAGGAACCTGTGTGGAGGTGAGACCAGACTCAAATTATGGCCAGACACAGGGAGTGCAAAGTTACGTTGTCCTAGCGTAAGAACTGTGTAGAAGTATAAACTGCTAAAAATAAGAAAAAGTCGAAGGCCTGTAAGTGTGGCTGATCTGCTTAAGATGAAGGTTGGGAGAGTTCACAGAGAAATCTGCATTTTATCATAAACCCTGTGTCGAACAGAGAGAAACAGAGAAAGGGGAAAGAGAACATGCATGCAAGCATCAGATTGATTGTTTTAAATTTGTCTCTGCTTGCTTTAAGGAAAATATCTTATGATGATTGAAAATGGAAACAAAATGATTCTTTCAGAAAGCTTTAGTTATCTGGATTTTGAAACTACAACAAACTCAGGTGACCGATCTTTAGAGAAAAAGACTGGTGTCTGAAGGATTTCCTAATTACCATGAAACCTTACCTCACCAAAGTTTTGAAATTTCACAATAGTAGGAGAGTGTCACTTTAAAAATCTAAAATAAGTAGTTTCTTGAAAGAGTAAGGGAGGCTTGGAACATCTAAGAAAGCCAGAAGCCATTACACACACTAAAATTCCAGACTTCATGTGAAAGCAAAAGGGAAGCTTGCTTATCAACATATTTGTTACAGGAGAGAAATAGAATCCTAATCTCACGGACATTGGTCATTAGAATCAATGGGGAAAGAACATCACTCAAGAGTGTGACCTCTGTTCGAAGAATCTGATCCTCAGTTCAAGGAAAGTTGGGACTCTGTAGATGAATTTCAAATTAATAAGTAGGATTGATTGGCCAAGTTTCTAGAGCTTTCGGATTGGCAGCCAGGTGGAAAGGATGAAAGTTAATATTATCTAGCTCTATTTACGATATTAAACCCAGCTTTTCAAGGCCAATGATATAGTCAATTACTATTGGTCTGTCTTCTTTCCTTTCTTAATTAAAAAATAAGGGACTTATTTTTTTGTGAAGTATTGATTTGCACTTCTTACTTATGTGGAGCTCTTCTTTTGGTCAAAATAAACAGATTTCATTTCAATGACTGAAGGTCAGATTTTGTTTAAAGATAATCAAAAATTGGCAAAAGGATTCCTACAGTATTCACAGAACTTAGGGGATCAAAAATTTCTCCAGTTTCCAATTGCAGCTCTAGCTGTATTTTGAATCATTCATAAGGATTCTAGAAATGTTCTGCTGAAGAATCCAAGGACTGATCATTTTCTTATGATTCTATGATACTACAACATTTATGCATTATATACACATCAGCGTTGGATTATTTCTCTAAATTTCTTACCCAGTATGTAAGAAAGAACATTGCCTGATCAATCATTACTATTTTATCCATTGTACCATTGGCCCAATGCTGATAATTACCATTTTAAATGCTGGGTAAAATTTATTTCAAAGGACAAATCATAATCACTAGCTAGCTCACAGTGTGTCCACTTGAGGTTATTAGTTTACTTTAATTCAGATGGCTGCATCGTGAATACAGAAACATAAAAAGGGAATTGCTCAGATTGTTATTCAACCAAAGTTGGGAGTAGAAGGATATTATTTAACTATAATGTACATATAAATCTTTATGATGAACACACAAATATTCCCCATTAGTAAATTTTTATGTTGAGGTCACAAAGTTTGCCTTAATAACACAAGATTTTTCTTATACCTGAAATAAGGAAGCCCAATGAACTACATTAAATGGCATTTCTAAGTGACATATTGGCAGCTATATATGATTCAAGCTAACCAGAGGACACTAGCCTCTCCAAAATGTATCCTCAATTTTTTCTTCAACCAGTCATCCATGCTGTTAATCTTTAATATTTCTAAGATCTTTTTTCCACACCGACTGCAACTTTTAGATATTTTGCCTTACTTAATTCAGAAATTCTATATACACAGATGATCTCATGAATTACATGTATAATCTTCATGGTGATATATTTTATTAAAAGTCTGGTGCCTCAAAATATCTTACTAATGTTTCTTTTTTTGATTTAAAGCACTTACCTGTTTTTATTAACCTTTCATATGTTACACATACATGTATTCTAATGTGCATATATTGTTTGTATCCGCCTTTATAGTCTTCTTGTATTTCCTTCGGTGTAGAGTCTATATTACCAATTACACTTTAAACTGTTTCGCAGCATAACTTATTTTCTGTTATAAGTTACCACAACTTAATACTCTGTGTTTTTGCTCATCCCCCAAATGTGCCTGCTCAGAGATGGCAGTACCCCGTTGACCAAGTGTCAAAAGTCTAAAATTATTATATTCAACACGTACCAATTTTATATTTCACAAACGTTTAACATTTTGCTATTGACTCGGAGGTATTGAGAGAAAGAGTTAGAGAAGAGATTGAATGTCTCTTTCTCATAATTATAAAAACTTTTAAATACTTTTACAGTTCTGATCAATCCATAGTCACGTTTATGCTGGCAAAAGTTATATCAAAATCATTAGAGTTTGTTCTCTGAACCTTCAAAACTGTACCTGTTGCAGATGATATTGAATTTTTAAATACAAATAATGATTTACACCTAAAAAATGCAATTAATCTGTAGCCTAATCTTGTATGTCTATGAATTATCATGAATACTTCTTGTATTGTCTACATGGGAATTTTTCAATAATATTATAAAATTATGCTTAGTTACTCCCATCTAATGTTTCACATCTAAGCATGATAGAGAACTATGAAGGTGAGCATATGGGTTTCATAATTTCTCCATTTAAAAACTAGTTCCTCAGGGGAAAGACACTGTTGAGTAAAATGTTTTAAACTGGTTGTTAAAAAATTACTACTCTTCAAACATGAGATTACTCCTTTTCAATAGAAGCTCTGCTTTCCTACTAACATTTTGGTAAATAATGATGACATTAATGCAAATATATTTAAGAGCCCTTTAACCATTTGTTTGGAAAATGCCTTCATATGGAAATCAGTTATTGGAAATATGTTTTCAGTTAACAGAGTTTCATTTTCGCAGGGGCTGTTCTGTAAATATTATTTGGTGATAATGGCTTAGGAAACAATATGCATAGTTTTACAGCACTGATGATTGTGTTCTCACAAGCATGAAATGCTGCTGGCATAATTCTGAAGAGCTCAGTATCATTCTGTGTATCTTCAACGCCTCATCCCCCTCAGAAGCTTATCTTATTCTGTGTCACCCTTGCTAGAGTTTTAAAACTGGAGTCTCATAAATACCAAAACTACAGAGGGAAGCTATCTAAATATGAGTAATTTTGTACAAATAAAACGATGAAATGGTCTGCTGTGGGAAGAGGGGAAGAATAATGGGAAAGATAAATGCAAAACACATACAAGTTGCTCAAACTTTCCTTGTGAAGGTTTAAATTTAGAAGTTATATCCATTATTTTTACCTAATGTCAAAATTAATTTTGAGTAGTTTGGTTTTTAACTCCACTGTGTTAAATATTAAATTCAAACAATGGGGAAAACATAATTCCACCTGTATATTAGGCATGGCCTTACCTATCTAGCCAAAGTCTAAAGAGTCTAACGTTGTGCATTCTATTGCCTTCTTCATTTCTTGTTCTTATGAGTATCAAGTAGAATCTTCTTGAAGGTGATCTCTCTTTTACTCTGTTTTTATCTCTGTAATGTTTCAGTGAAGTTGCTTAAAGTCTGAAACTATACGTGTGAACAGGTTGTGTTGCGGGAGGTCCTTCCGCTCCTCCAGCCTATAGCCGCTGAGATACCCGCCCATTGGGGCGTGGTCTCTCTCCCTTTAAAAAAGCGGTCACTTCCTTCTCTCGCTCTCTTCACTTCCTGCTCGGCTGGCGGCTAGACTCCCTTCCTGGTCGTACAGAGGGCTGACG